>NC_134358.1:200926591-201081591 GCF_048569485.1 Anomaloglossus baeobatrachus
AAAGATGCTAAATTCCTTGAAAACTTGGAGGTTCCTTACAGCTTCCTAGAAACAAAAACAACTTTGCTTACACATTTGGACATTTTTGAAGCAATCGAGCAGATGCTCCTAGCTGTTTTTCAGCTTCTGCAGATGTGAGTTGAGTGTTGTACACTTTTGTGGCCAGCACTCCTACTCCTATTTAAGGATGAGGCCAGCCTCGCTCTCCTGGAAGTTTGGGGTCCCAGAGATGTGCAATGTATCTGATCTTTATGAGGAAGTATGGAATAGGGGTATTTATTGTAGTAATTTTAGTTTTTATTTTTATAGTGCTGGTCACAACTTGATACAAGTAAAATATATCTTTGTACCATGTTAGCCAGTAGAGATAAAAAAATTGTTTAAAAGAACAGAAAGTCCTCAGTGGTTGATACCTTTTAATGGCTAACTGAAAAGATGGTAATAATTGCAAGCTTTCGAGACTACTCAGGTCTCTTCATCAGGCATGGTATAACACAAAATCTGAAGAGTCACATATTTATACACAACAGGACTTAGAATAGTGCAGTAAAAAAAAAAAAAAAAAAAAACTAGTACAACTTGTACACTAGGTGCAGATTTCCTTGATGACTTTGGGTGACTGCTTCACTTTTTGCCTATACTAGTTTTCACACATGAGACCACAGGTAGTGAGGAGCGAGCACTAACATGCTCAGGTTCTTGGTACTTGTAAAAATCAGTTGGATGCTCAGAAAAGCTCCACTCGAGTGCCCCAGTATAATGAAAGTCAATGGGGAACTCGAGCATTTTTCCGTAAGATTACCCAGAAAAATGTCCCCTATTGACTTCCATTATACTCGGGTACTCTAGTTGCGCCCATCTGAGCATCCAATGGCTCGTTATGAGTACTGAGCACCCGAGGATGGTAGTGCTCACTCATTATTTTTTTTTATTATTATTATTATTATTTATTCTTACAGGACCATTTATTCTATAGTGCTTTACAAGTGAAAAGAGTATACAGAAAAAACAAGTACAATAACAGACTGGTTGCGCTGTGGTGTAGTGGACTAAGGCGGGCTTTGCATACTACGACATCGCAGGTGCTATGTCAGTGGGGTCAAATTGAAAGTGACGCACATCCGGCATCGCATGCGACATCGTAGTGTGTGAAGCCTGGATGATACGATTAACGAGCGCAAAAGCGTCATAATCGTATCATCGGTGCAGCATCGGTATAATCCATAATTACGCTGACACGATGCTCCGATGTTGTTCCTCGCTCCTGCGGCAGCACACATCGCTGTGTGTGAAGTCACAGGAGCGAGGAACATCTCCTACCGGCGTCACCACGGCTTCCATAGGATATGCGGAAGGAAGGAGGGGGCGGGATGTTTACGTCTCGCTCATCTCTGCCCCTCCGCTCCTATTGGCCGCCTGCCGTGTGACGTCGCAGTGACGCCGCACGACCCGCCCCCTTAATAAGGAGGTGGGTCGCCGGCCAGAGCACTGTCGCAGGGCGGGTGAGTCCATGTGACGCTGCCGTAGCGATAATGTTCGCTACGGCAGCTATTACAAAGATATCGCAGCTGCAACGGGGGCGGGTACTATCGCTCTCGGCATTGCAGCATCGGCTTGCGATGTCGCAGCGTGCAAAGTACCCCTAAGGGTTATTGTAGGTTGTAGGCTTGTCAGAAGAGGTGGGTCTTCAGGTTCCTTTTGAAGCTTTCCATGGACAGGTGAAAGTCTGATATGTTGGGGTAGAGCGGGAGAAATCTTGTATGCGATTGTGGGAAGAGGGGATAAGAGTGGAGTAGAGAAAGAGATCTTGTGAGGATCTGAGGTTTCATGCAGGAAGGTACCGGGAGACTAGGTCACAGATATATGGAAAAGCAGGTAGTGAATGGCTTTGTATGTCATGGTTAGTGTTTTGAACTGGAGTCTTTGGGCAATGGGAAGCCAGTGGAGGGATTGCCAGAGAGGCGAGGCCAGGGAATAGCGAGGGGAGAGGTGGATTAATCGGGCGGCAGAGTTTAGGATAGATTAGAGTAGTGCAAGAGTGTTAGAAAGGGAGGCCAAAGAGCAGAGACTTGCAGTAGTCAAGGCCGAAGATGATGACGGCATGGACTAGTGTTTTGCTGATTCTTGATTAAGAAATAGACGAATCCAGGAGATGTTTTTGAGTTATAGTCGGCAGGAGGTGAAGAGGGACTCGGTGTGTGGCTTGAAGGATAGAGCAGAGTCAAGGGTTACCCCGAGGCAACAAGCTTGTAAGACTGTGGAGAGTGATCAGCCATCGACTTCGGTGGATAGGCTTGTTGGGGAAGTTGAGACAGGTGGAGGAAAGATAATGCATTTCGATTTGTCCATATTAAGTTTTACAAATCGCACAGAGAAGAAGGATGAAATAGCAGACAGACATTGTGGGATTTTGGTTAGTAAGTATCATCAGTGTAGAGGTGATACTGAAAGCCATGGGACTCTAAAACCTGTCCCAGGCCGAAGGTGTAGATGGAGAAGAGGAGGGGTCCAAGAGGGGTCCAAGAACGAAGCCTTGGGGGACACTCACAGATAAGGGGGTAAGATGAGGAAGTGGTGTGAGAGTGGGAGACGCTGAATGTCCAGTCTGTTAGGTATAAAGAGATCGAAGATAGGGCCAGGTCTGAGAGATAAGAGAATCTGTAATAGGAGGGAATGGTCCAGTGTCGAGGAAAGAGTAGTGTCGCTTGGCTTAATCACTAATGACAGGTGTCCAGCCAAGTTAGAAGCACATTGGTACACACGTGACATACACAACCCCACCTGTTTGGAATGACAGCCAATGGTAAAAGTTATTTATATCCAGACGTGAAAAGCAGCCATGGTTACTGGTGCATTATCATAACCAGACAATCCAACCTTTCTTGTTTTTTTGTTTTTTTTTTTGAGAAGAAAAATGAAATGCAGAACTGCAGAGAAATGATTGTGTAGAATGATCAATTACTTTTTAACATTTACCAAGTTTGAAATTAAGTGAAATGTAACAGAGCAGTTAACATGAAATCATAATGATAATTTTTGTTAGTTAAATGCTATTTGAGTCTATAAAACTTTGATTACTTAGTATTTAGCTACAGTTTTATGACATTTCCCATATGATTGCTCACAAATTTTTATGTTGACTAAATTGTAAATTGTTTAAACTGTTTAAACAAATTACTTGGCAATTAAACCCCTGTGCTAAATGTAAAATGAATTACAACTTTACTGTTCAAACACTTGTTATTGAGCTAAACAAACGCAGCAATCAAGTATGCAAATATACGAGGAGCTGCTTTCTTCCAGATTATTCTCAAATAGGGTGCTGGGGTCTGATCTCTTCTGCTTTTGGAATGCATTGAATGTTAATGTAATATTCATTACACTACACTACTATTAATCAATATTCTTGACGTAATTTAATTAATCATTTCCATTTAGACACAATTTGAGGTTATTCTGTTATTTTTTGTTAGAGCTTCGCCCATTACCACTCTTCCTGCTAGGGCCCTCATTAAGATAGTGTGTCATCTTTGTGTGCATGTCACCGGACCGGACACTTCTTTTTGCAGCTACCTGGCAAATGTTGGGTTTTGTTTCTAATGCATCGATATGCAGAAGAGAATAGTATATGTTAATGACTAGGATCTAAAGAGGAAAATGGGGTTTTATCAATATTAAGGTGACTGCTAAGTCATATAGATCTCCGATGGAAGCAGCAGTTGAATTTCTAATTGAATATGAGCTGAAGTTTTCATCTTGAAGCTTAAATGCTAATGTTTTTGTAACAGCGATCCATATGTCTTATTTAGTCAGTGTGTGTGACGTATATTACAGCAAAAAAAACAAAACCAAACCTTTATATCTTTAAGAGGAACCTGTCACACAATTCATACTGTCTAAACCATGGACAGCAAGAATCAATCTGGATATACAATTTATTTTTATAGGAAAAGCTGGTCGGGGCGGCAACCGACTAGTCTCCTCTCTTGCAATGGTCCTCAGCTGAATCTTCTAACAATAGTTGCTCTGAAACGCTCTGTATTTCAGAAAGTTGATGTACCTGGCTGAAATAGTGCCCAAGGCTCTGATTCATGGTACAAGTGGTTTGGACAGCGTGAATTGCCTGAATATTTTTTTCTGTCAAATAACGGACTAATATTTCCACCGAATAACCAGTGATCTGTTCCAAAATTTTTTACTGGTTGGTAGAACAGGACACAAGAAAGTAAACCATGCTGAATAGCCAACCACATAGATCACTCATGTGTTCAAAGGTGGTTTAGATAAGTTATCCATAGGATCTTTATACACCAAGATAGTCTTTATTGCTTGTGATCCCCATGGTTGAAACCTGGACTAAAAGTTCCTGGTCAGTTTTTAGCTTTTTTTTGAATACAAAATTGCTCCTGCAGTTACTTGTTGTATTCATCATTGGTACCTTTTTCAAGACCATGAAGAAGGCTAACATGCCAAAATGCGTTGTCTTTTAAAAGGACTCATATGTGACTGCTAATGAAATGGACTCATACTGCCTGTATCAATTGTTTTAAAGGAATGAATTAAAGTTCGTTTAAAAATTTTTTTGCCTTGCTCGCTTAATTCCTGCCTTTTTTTGCTACTTTTTCTAAAAACACACATATAACTAAGGGTACCTTCACACTTTAGCGATGCAGCAGCGATCCGACCAGCGATCTGACCTGGTCAGGATCGCTGCTGCATCGCTACATGGTCGCTGGTGAGCTGTCAAACAGGCAGATCTCACCAGCGACCAGTGACCAGCCCCCATCCAGCAGCGATGTGCAAGCGACGCTGCGCTTGCACGGAGCCGGCGTCTGGAAGCTGCGGACACTGGTAACTAAGGTAAACATCGGGTATGGTTACCCGATGTTTACTTTAGTTACCAGCTCACACCGCTTAACTTAGCGTGTGCAGGGAGCAGGAGCCGGCACTGGCAGCGTGAGAGCTGCGGAGGCTGGTAACGAAGGTAAATATCGGGTAACCACCTTGGTTACCCGATGTTTACCTTGGTTACAGCTTACCGCAGGCTGTCAGACGCCGGCTCCTGCTCCCTTCACATTCAGGATTGTTGCTCTCTCGCTATCACACACAGCGATGTGTGCTTATTAGCGGGAGAGCAACAATAAAAAAACGAACCAGGGCTGTGTGTAACGAGCAGCGATCTCACAGCAGGGGCCAGATCGCTGCTCAGTGTCACACACAGCGAGATCGCTAATGAGGTCACAAAAAACGTGACTCAGCAGCGATCTCAGTAGCGATCTCGCTGTGTGTGAAGTACCCCTTAGACTAATGTTAGACGAACCCGCTGATATTGATGAATAATATCACAATGACTCTGTGATAGCAGGGAGCCGGGGCTGTCCCTCAAGCTATGGGATCTATGCTATCCCTAAGATCAGAGATACTCTTATGATGGGGAGGCCTGAGTCTCCTTCCTGGCCCTGCTCCTGATCAGTCCTGATCTAATTCCTCCTTTCCCCCATGGAGGGATGGCACAGGAGTGTGATAAAACCCACGGATAAAGACAGACAAGGGAAAACAAATACTCTGTCACATAGCAGGCACACACAAAGGTTAAGACAATAAGAGATTCAGGAGAAAATTAAGAGAAGGAAGGAAGCTACAAAATAATAGGGGTAAACTCCACAACTGTACCAAGCAAAAAGCAAAACTTTCACCAGAGAGTCCGTGACACCATACCTCACAGACCAGTAAAGACAAACTATGGCTGGCAAAAGTGGAAGGTTTCAATCAGGATAAATAGGAAGAGAACAAATGTGATAGGCCTTCCCACAACATGTGATAAAAGGAGCAAGGAGACAGCAAAGATGAACTCTTGCTAGCCTGCCTATGAATCAGCACATGGCAGGTTGACCCCTGAGTCTGCCTGTGTTAATCCCAGACACCAGAGAAACCATCAGGTGGAGTGTCAGAATCTGCAAACTGAACGGAGTCCATAACAGTTGGCGAAGGTTGTGCAAAACTCTGTGTGACAGATTCGGCCCACAGTCAAATGTGTTTGGGGGCCCTCAACCAATTATTGTTAGGTAAGGTAAGTATCCGGCATGTTCATTTATGAACATGTTCTTTAGAGATAAGCCGCCGCCAGAGGTGTCTGGCAGTGCCTCTCTCATAGAGAACACAGCAGCACCCTTCCGAGCAGGTACTCTTGTGTATATTTGGTATATTTGGTAGATTTGGGAAAGATAGCTGCCAATCAAATGATCAGCTGAACAATGGTTATCTAAAGTGTATGGGGGTCGTCAGAATGAAAGTGCTGCAATACCAACACAGGTTCTTTCAGAGATTTTCTTAACATAGTGACACACCTGTTGGGCAGGACACCATATTGTAATCCTTTATATAGCCAATGGCTGGGAATACTGCTGTATAGTAGAAATGTCAGCGAGACCTTTGTGCCAATGTTTTTTGAACCAACAGCAGTCCCAGGTACTAAAATGGTTTGGAATATTCCAGTGATATGCCTTATTTTTTTAGATTGGAATATCTTTTTAACGGCATTGCTGTTGATTGCTCTGGCATGAACCGGACAGTGGGTCAGCCCCAGGGAGGCGATATTTTTGGCTCCTGAGTTGAAGTCCTGACAAGGAAGGGACAGACTACCACATCCGTCTTAACAATAGCATGCTTTCAGAGGTACCTTTCATATGAGAAGATCCATTCATATTGAATGTACATGATATATGTTCACATTATTGTAGGGAGTAAATATTTCTATTGAGATGTGCAGATTCCCTTTTATCTGAAATATGATATTCGTTTAAATAAGACTCGATGCTATTAGTATCTTTTTTTTTTTCTTTAAGTTTAAGCTAAACCAACAAACTGCTGACTCAAACCTATAGAACACACATCTGAAATGCCTGATTATTCATAATTCATCTTTGAAAAGTTTGCTTTTGGAAAATAAGCTCTCTGATTATCTGACATCCTCCGGAAGGTTAGAAGAGTTATTTCCTATATTACTTAGGAAAAAATTTCTTTTCACAATTGAAAATGTCAGCATCAATTTCAGGTTACACTAAGCATGTGCTTGCATTCTGAATATTATCCACCTCCAGCTCTCCTCCAACCACCCTGCTGAGGATCTGAGTGTGACAGATTGATTAGCTCATCAATCCTCACTCCTAACAGCACTTTTCCTGAACACCTGGGTTGCTGGGTCACATCTGGGTTTTGCTACTGTTGGTTTAGTGGCCAAGCCGGGCATCGCCATCCCCATGTTGGTTAGCTCCAGGTGATATCATTGTCATACACAAATTTGATCTTTTATCATAACCCCTGTTTATTGGCTATTAATCTTTTTTTTATTTTTTTTTGCGGTCAAGAATTCATATATAACATACAATTCACCACTTTAAAAAATATGTACTGTATGTGGAGTATATATGAAATGTTCTTCATCGCTTGCTCTCATTTGCACAGGTGACATTGTTGGGTCACTTTACACTTCTAATAAACCTTCATATATTTTGGTGTGGTATATGCTAGATTAGAGTCTTAAAGGGAACCTATCACGTCCCGAAAAGCTATTAACCTGCAGATATGGGATTTTCTCTGTAGGTTAATACGGTAGCATTCAAAAGCTGCTTGACCGTCCCACTGAAAGCCCAGCTGCCAGGAGAAAATGAACATCATTCCTCCCAGACACCTCAGGTTTTAAACCATAGGGACACGGCCAGACAGCACAGCTTCAGTTAGTGCTCAGTATACAGTGAGCGGCGGCTGTACCCATGCCCCGACACGGACTGACAGCCTTCTCAATAGGGTATCAATCTGAGCTGACTGACAACCGGCTCAGCACTGGCACCCTGTTGAGCTGGCTGTCAGTCAGTGCCGGGGCATGGGCACAGCCGCTGCTCACTGTGTACTGAGCGGTAACTGACAACGCACTGGCTGCCCGCGCCCCTATGACTAAATGCCTGAGGCCACTGAGAGTAATAAAGTTAATTTCCTCCCGGTAGCCAGGCCAGATTGACTCATTAATTTCAAGTTAATAGTGTTTAGGAATGTGACTATTTACCTTTATCCAGTTAATTATGGGTCTAATTAGTCAAACGTCAGTATACACTAAGGCGGGCTTTGCACACTACGACATCGCAGGCCGATGCTGCGATGTCGAGTGCGATAGTCCCCGCCCCCGTCGCAGCAGCGATATGTGGTGATAGCTGGCGTAGCGAAAGTTATCGCTACGCCAGCTTCACACACACACTCACCTGCCGTGCGACGTCCCTGTGGCCGGCGACCCGCCTCCTTGTTAAGGGGGCGGGTCGTGCGGCGTCACTGCGACGTCACACGGTAGGCGGCCAATCAGAGCGGAGGGGCGGAGATGAGCAGGATGTAAACATCCTGCCCACCTCCTTCCTTCCGCATATCCTACGGAAGCCGCAGTGAGGCCGGTAGGAGATGTTCCTCGCTCCTGCGACTTCACACACAGCGATGTGTGCTGCCGCAGGAGCGAGGAACAACATCGGACCATTGCGTCAGTGTAATTATGGATTACGCCGACGCTGCACCGATGATACGATTACGATGCTTTTGCGCTCGTTAATCGTATCATCCAGGCTTTACACACTGCGATGTCGCATGCGATGCCGGATGTGCGTCATTTTCAATTTGACCCCACCGACATCGCACCTGCGATGTCGCAGTGTGCAAAGTGCCCCTAAGAGTATTCTGTGTACAATGTAAGTATGAAATGTCTGCTAATGTATGAACATGGCACAAAATCTTGGAAGACTAAGAGGGCTAGGGGCCTCAAAGGTAATGGCAAGATAATAAAAAATAAAATATATGGTCATGCACATAAAACCACATGTGAAATCTGGTTTTAGCTTATAGAATGCAGTCTGGCATTCACTTCTTACAAAAATTTAGTTGTAGTTTAATTTAAGTAAATGAAGCATAATTCAATGCCTTTAACGGGACGTGTTTTGGCTCTAAATGATCCTTTTTGAAATGTGATACTTTCAGAACACAAGATTACACTTTAAAAATCATGTCAGAAACATAAAAATAGCACAACTTCTTCATTAAAGTACTAATAATACTAATATGCTAACGAGGAAGGGTGAAATTTCTGCAAGAATGGACTGCCGGTCTACATTCTCTATCTACAAAGGATGCCATTACCAGTCGTGAGTTGTGTATCAAGTGTGCTGATAGGATTCCTTCCATGAAGGTTTTAGTTTGTCTATGAATAAACTGTCAAGTGCAATATGCACCCAAAACCACAAGCAGTTCTTGGTGCATATTCATAGTATCATAGTATCATAGTTTTTAAGGTTGAAGGGAGACTCTAAGGGGCACTTTGCACACTGCGACATCGCAGGTGCGATGTCGGTGGGGTCAAATTGAAAATGACGCACTTCCGGCATCGCATGCGACATCGCAGTGTGTAAAGGCTGGATGATACGATTAACGAGCGCAAAAGCGTCGTAATCGTATCATCGGTGCAGCGTCGGCGTAATCCATGATTACGCTGACGCGACGGTCCGATGTTGTTCCTCGCTCCTGCGGCATCACACATCGCTGGTGAGTGTGTGTGTGAAGCTGGAGTAGCGATAACTTTCGCTACGCCAGCTATCACCACATATCGCTGCTGCGACGGGGGCGGGCACTATCGCACTCGGCATCGCAGCATCGGGCTGCGATGTCGTAGTGTGCAAAGCCCGCCTAAGTCCATCTAGTTCAACCCGTAGCCTAACATGTTGATCCAGAGGAAGACAAAAAAACCCCAATGTGGCAAACAAGTTCCAATGGGGAAAAAATGTCCTTCCTGACTCCACATCCGGCAATCAGACTAGTTCCCTGGTCATAAAATCTAATATACATAACTGGTAATATTCAAGAAAGGCATCCAGGCTCTGCTTAAATGTTAGTGAATCACTCATTACAACACCATGCAGCAGAGAGTTCCATAGTCTCACTGCTCGTACAGTAAAGAATCCTCGTCTGTGATTATGATTAAACCTTCTTTCCTCAAGACGTAGCGGATGCCCCCGTGTTCCAGTCGCAGGCCTAGGTGTAAAAAGATCTTTGGAAAGGTCTCTGTACTGTCCCCTCATATATTTATACATTGTGATTAGATCCCCCCTAAGCCTTCGTTTTTCCAAACTAAATAACCCCAAGTTTAATAACCTGTCTTGGTATTGCAGCCCACCCATTCTTCTTATAATCTTGGTCGCTCTTCTCTGCACCCTCTCCAGTTCATCTATGTCCTTCTTATATATCGGTGACCAGAATTGTACACAGTATTCTAAGTGCGGTCGCACTAGTGACTTGTACAGAGGTAGAACTATATTTTTTTCATGAAGACTTATACCTCTTTTAATACATCCCATTATTTTATTAGCCCTGGCAGCAGCTGCTTGACACTGTCCACTAAAGTGAAGTTTACCATCCACCCATACACCCAAGTCTTTTTCTGTGTCTGTTTTACCCAGTGTTCTACAATTAAGTACATAATTAGCATATTGCTAATCCATGCCCAACCGTCCCAACAAATAGTAGCATTGATAAAGGGATCTTAAGAAAAAGTATTTCCAAAGATCCCATATGATATGCTAATGAGAACAGCGACTAGTCACAAGGTCGTTAGTTCCCTTGGCCCCCTTAGCATGTATACACACCCCTGTAGGCGTACTAACATGCTAATGAATGCGCAGCATCAGAGGATGGTCACGCTTACCTCTCTGCTGCCATTGCGTCCAACTCCTGGATTTCGGCTCAGTGCACATAATCCTGGACTTTCGGACATGCACACTATGAAGCTGGGTGTACATGTCCTGGCTTCATACTCGTGTAGTGCGCATGAACGAAAGTCCGAGATCATGCACACTGAGCCGAAATCCAGGAGTTTGACGCAATAACAGCAGAGATGTGAGGGCAATCATCCTCTGACGCTGCGCATTCATTAGCATGTTAGCACACCCTCAGAGGCATACTAACATACTAATGGAGCCAACTAGCCAGGGGAACTAACGCCCATGGAACTAGTCGCTAGCCTCATTAGCATATTATATGGGATCTTTAGAAATACTTTTTCTAAAGATCTCTTTATGCTAGTGTATACAGGGACAGTTAGACAGGGATTAGCAATATTCACCCAGTACTGCTCATGGTTCTGGGTACATATTGCACCTGACAGGTTCACTTTAATTAATTTTTGCTTTTGTATGTATGTACTTTGCAAAATTTCCAGTCCACAAAGCTACAAAAGGTTAATAGTACATCGTATTATGGGGCAGAAGGACCAATCAATTAGCCAAGCATTTTGTTTCCTGATTCATGGTACATGCACAATAACCACAACAATGTGACTGTACAGTAATACTGAACACAATGATGCCATAATGTAAAGATTACAAACCGTAATGTATAATAAAGGCAGTGATGTCATAAAACAGGAGTAATGTAAAGCCACAGCACTAAAATAAAGTATAGTGATGTAACAATACAGAGGAAATAAAAAAAAAATCTTAATACAAGAATGGTGCACATAGTAATGTCACAATACATGAGTAAAAGCACAGTCACATCAGAACAAAAGGTTAGTGCTGTATATAGGATTAATGCACACCTGATGTCACGGTACATGGCGTAAGATTACAGTAATGTGACAGCACAGAAGAAATATAAAGCATCATAATACAAGAATAATGCACACAGTGATGTCACAATACATAGATATTACATTGTATTTCTTTATATGGCTCACTGACTGGAGTACACTCTCAAGAAAGCATTGGTAAGGCTGGTTTCACATCAGTGGTATTCTGCCGCACTGCCGGATCCGGCACAAATGCAATACAGTTCACTGGTATTGTGGCAAGCTCCAGTCACAAGTAGAGTTCAGCGATGTTCGAGGTTCGCCAATTTCATGTTCGAGTGATTTTTGGGGGTGCTCAAAATCGAACTCGATCTTTTTGCTAAAAGCTCGACAGTTCGAGTTAGGTTTGAGAACGGTTCGATCACCATAAAACATGGCTTTTCACAGTAAGGCTATGTGCACATGTTGCTATTTGCATGCGTCCTGCGTCCCCAGCACAATCTCTCTCCCTTTCCTATTCACCGATCACGGGCGCCTCGCTCCACGTCTGTCACAAATCTGCGGTGTCTTTTCCTCTTTAGAAAATGGCTGCCGCTTCATTAGTCAATTAGTTATTCAGCGCTTTCCCCGCCCACCGGCGCCCATGATTGGTTGCAGTCAGACACGTCCCTATGCTGAGTGACAGCTGTCTCACTGCAACCAATCACAGCCGCCGGCGGGCGGGTCTATATCGTGCAGTAAAATAAATAAATAAATTTAAAAAAAAAAATGCGGTTCCCCCGTATTTGATACCAGCCAGGATAAAGCCACATGTCTGGAGGATGGTATTGTTAGGATGGAAAGCACCACGTTATTGGGAGCCCACCACCCTAACAATATCACCCAGCAGCCACGCGGAATAGCCACATCCTTTAGATGCGACAGACCCGGGGGATTCTACCCTGCTCATCCCGAATTGCCCCGGTGCGGTGGCAATCGAGGTAATAATGAGTTTAATCATGCCAGGGGTCTCCCCGAGATACCGTCCATGATTAAACTGAAAGTGAAAGTAAATAAACACACACAGCGAAAAATCCTTTATTTGGAATAAAAGACAAAAAACACCCTTTTTCACCCCTTTATTAATCCCCAAATACCCCTCCAGGTCCGACGTAATCCACACGACACTGTCAGCTCTGCTGCCTGAAGATACAGCAGCACCGTAGAACACCATCGTGCTGTATCAGCTCCAGCAATGAAGTGAATCACGTGGTCAGCAGAGACTTCATCTTTATCAATAGTCAGTAGCTCAGTGGATAGAGCGCTCGCCTCAGAAGCATTAGGTCATGAGTTCTAATCCCGGTGACTGTAAAGAATTTAATTTTTTCTTTTATTTGTTTTTTTATTTTTTAATTTTAAATTATTATTAGATATTTATAATTATAATTTAATTATGCACTGAGGGGAGGAGCCGGACATAAGCTGTGAGCCGCGGGACACACCTCTAAAATCGGAGCAGTTCACGGAATGAGGCAGCCTTGCTCTCTCCTCTCACTCTTCTCTATCTTCTCTCTCTCCCTCTTCTCTCTTTCCTCTCTCTCTTCTTTCTTCTCTCTCTCTTCTCTCACTCTCCCTCTTTCTCTCTCTCTCTCTTTCTCTCTCTCTTTTTCTTTCTCTCTCTCTTCTCTCTTCTCCCTCTCCCTTCTCTCTCTCTCTCCCTCCCTCCCTCTCTCTCTCCTCTCTTTTTCTCTTTTCTCTCTTTTTCTCAGTCTTTCTTTCTCTTTTTCCCTCTCTCTCTCGCTCTGTCCTCTCTCCTCTCTCTCCTCTTCTCTTCAATCTCATCTCTCTCTCTCCTCTCTCTTCTCTCTCTTTGTCTTCTCTCTCTTCTCTCTCTCTTTCTCGCCCTCTTTTCTTTCTCTCTTCTCTCTCTCTTCTCTCTCTCTTCTCTCTCTCTCTTCTCTCTCTCTTTTTCTCTTTTTCCCTCTTTCTCCTCTCTCTCTTTTCTCTACTCTCTCTTCTCTCTCTCCCTCTCTTCTCTCTCTCCCTCTCTCTTATCCTCTCTCCCTTCTCTCCCTCTCCTCTCTCTCGTCTTTCACTCTCTCTCTTTCTCAGATAAGCTGACACTATACGTCGAGCGGTGAGGCCAGCTTTTTACCGCCCGGCCAGCTAAACTATCAGCTGATGCTGTCGGACAGGAGTCTGCACTGAAGTGTGTAGTTTTTTTTTTTGCACTGATGCACCAGCTGATTGTATAAAAGCCATTTATACAATCAGCTGCTGTGTCATGTGATTCAGGCCCTTCAACCTGACACATCATCTGATCGCCTTGCCTTCTAGCAAACTGATCAGATGATATTGGAACCGGATTGGACGGCGTGGGAGTCTTGACCCAGGATTACTGCGGAGGGGGATTCTTTATTTCAATAAAGATGGAGTCACTAATTGTGTTGTGTTTTATTTGTAATAAAAATATTTTTCTGTGTTGTTTTTTTTATCTATACTAGAAATTCATGGTGGCCATGTCTAATATTGGCATGACACCATGAATTTCGGGCTTAGGGCCAGTTGAGAATATACAGCTAGCCCTAACCCCATTATTACACAGCGAGCCACCCGTCACCAGGACAGCTGAAAGAGTTGGCTACAGCGCCAGAAGATGGCGCTTCTATGAAAGCACCATTTTCTGGGGTGGCTGCGGACTGCAATTCTCAGCAGGGGTGCCCAGAAAGCTTGGGCACCCTGAGCTGCGGATTCCAATCCCCAGCTGTCTAGTTTTTTTTTTTTTAATTATTTCATGAAATTCATGAAATAATTAAAAAAAGGGCTTCCCTATATTTTTGGTTCCCGAACGGGTATAAAAGGCAGCCGGGGGTTGGGGGCAGCCCGTAGCTGCCTGCTGTATCTGGCTAGCATAAAAAAACATGGGGAAGCCAACGTAATTTTTTTGGGTGGCAAAAAACTCCTGCATACAGTCCTGGATGGAGTATGCTGAGCCTTGTGATTCTGCACCTGCTGTCTGTCTGTATGCAGGAGAGCAGGCAGCAGCTGCAGAACTACAAGGCTCAGCATACTCCATCCAGGACTGTATGCAGGAGTTTTTTGCCCACCCAAAAAATGACGTGGGCTTCGCCATATTTTTGTATGCTAGCCATGTACAGCAGGCAGGTATGGCTGCCCCAACCCCCAGCTGCCTATTTGTACCCATCTGGGAACAAAAAAAATAGGGAAGCCCTTTTTTTAATTCTTTCATAAATTTCATGAAATAATTAAAAAAAAAAAATCGCCATGAGCTTCGCCCTATTTTTGTGTCCAGCCAGGTACAACTAAGCAGCTGGGCATTGGAATCCGCAGCACAGGTTGGCCTGAGCTTTTTGGGCCCCACTGTTGCGAATTGCAGTCCACAGCCGCTCCAGAAAATGGCGCTTTCATAGAAGCGCCATCATCTGGCACTGTATCCAACTCTTCCAGCTGCCCTGGTGACGGTGGCTCGCTGGGTAATAATGGGTTAATACTAGCTTTGTTTAACTAGCTAGTATTAAGCCAGAGATTCTTAATGTCAGGCAAGTTTGACCCGGCCATTAAGAATCTCCAATAAAGGGTTAAAAAAAAGACACCACACAGAGAAAAAATACTTTAATAGAAATAAATACACAGACACACTTAGAGACTCCATGTTTATTACTCCCTCTTATCCCTCCACGATCCATGGTCTTCTTTCTCCTTCAACCCATGCAGCTCTGCTACATCAGCAGTGCTGCATGCGAGGAAGACGCTGCTGCTCCCTGTGCAGTCTTTTCACTCCTTGAGTGAGCTGAGGCTGCTGGCTGTAAGCGGTGACTTCACCGCTGACAGGCGTATTGCTATAGCAACGGTGATCTCCGTTATTCACCGGCTGTGGCAGCCGGTGAATAATGGAACGGGGAAGCAGAACGAGGAAGCCGACCGTGTGCCAGAGCATCTTGCCGGTACACGGAGATACGCAAACGATCACCGCGTACCGGAGAGATGCAATGACAGGACCTAGCATGACATCTAGCCATGTGACCAGTCTGTAGCCAATGAGATAATAGACACGTGACTGGTCACATGCTATTTTGATGTCACGATAGGTCCTATCATCAGTGCTGGTTACCGGGAGGACGCAGCGATTATCGGAAGGAAAAGCGGTGGGAGACAGAGTGCAGGATGCATCGCAGGGACCTGTAAGTGTTATGGCAATGTTTATTAACTGTATGTGTACATTTATAATGTGTTTTTAGGTGTTTGTGATTGCCTCCCATTGTTTTCAATGGGGTTGGAGAGGTTCGTCGAACGGCTTGCCGAACCGAACTCGAACGTGGCCTCCGTTCGACGAACCGAAATGAACTCGAGCCTCTAGTGGCTCGCTCATCTCTAGTCACAAGCTGTCACATACTCCGGTCACATGACCGTATGTGACAGGAGCTTGCCGCGATGCCTTTGAACTGTATTGAACTGTACTGCATTTGTGCCGGATCCGTCAGTGCGGCAAAATACCGCTGATGTGAGAGCAGCCTACTACGAGTTATTACGGTGAAACCCCGACAAAGCTTATTAAAAGTCAATACCTTTTCTAGGAGCCCATTGTAAGAACAAAACCAGCACAGTTTCAGAAGCCACAACTAATATGTGAACCTTGAATTGTATATACATATTTTTTATATTTTACATAAAGATCATATAACTATATTTTCTATGCTGACAATTACTATACAGTATTTAAGATCAGTGATGTGTTGTCTCCTTTGTTTCATTTCTTTATTAATATAGTGTGCCAATGATTTTTTTCAGTTGAATGCAGTGAATGAAATAATAGTGATACTCTTTTTAATGAGTAGCTAATGTGAAGGACACCTTGGAAAGAACAGCTATTACAAGAGTTAACTGATCTACAATCTAGCCTTACATTTCATTATGAAGAGGAAGTAGATAAGGATGAATCATGATTGTGACTGTGTAATGACATAGTTAGAGAGTGACGATCTCACTATTGATATACTGATATTATGCAAAGTCTAGAGCTGGCTGAGCTTTATTGGAAATAGTGTCTACATTAGAACAATTTTAGGTGCCACGGATATTTCGGCGATCATTTTTTATTTTACTTTTATAAATTCACCAAATAATGTACTTTATTACAATGATATCTATTAAGCTATCTATTTATATATATCATCTATCTCTGTAATATGTGTTTGTGTGTTGATTTATACTGTAACATTAAGGCTATGTTCACACTAGAAAAATGATTTTTCTTAAGAAATTTCTTAAGAAATTTCTTAAGAGTGAAGGATTAGTGCACCTGCGTTAAAAAACGCATCAAAAATGCACCTGCGTTTTTGCCGCGTTTTCGGTGCGTTTTTGGTGCGTTTTCGGTGCGTTTTTGGTGCGTTTTTACCGCTGGTTGCTCCCTGCGTTATTGTGCCAATTATCTATGGCAAAAAACGCAGTTAGCTGCAGAAAAGAAGTGACATGCTCATTCTTTTTCTTAAGAAAATTCTTTCAGTAGATTTTCTTAAGAAAAAAACGCAGTGTGTGCACAGCTAATTTTTTTTTGCCATAGGTTTTGCTGGGGAATGTCTGCAGAAAGGTTACAAGAATTTCTCAAGAAATTTCTGCAGCAAAAACGGACCCAAAACGCAGGTAAAAAACGCAGTGTGTGAACATAGCCTAAAGAGTGGTGTCCTTGCACGGATCCCAAATATGGACTTTTCAAGAAGTCCTTGTTAGGCTATGTTCACACACTGCGTTTTTTACCTGCGTTTTGGGTCCGTCTGTTCGGGTTTGGCCATCCTGATAAAAAAAAGAAAAATTAAGCAAAATGGGGATTAAACCAGGACAATTATACCGCCTGAGCTTCGAGCAGCTGTGACACTGCTTCCGGGTCCATTCATTAGCGCTCATGCATATTCAGTGCTTCCCATGCCCTCACTCTCTGATAGCATTTGTTATTGGTTACAGTCAGATTGCCGACGTCTGTGATTGGTTGCCCTCACACAAGCTGTCTGGGTCCCAGAGTAGATTGTAAAAATAAATAAATAATTGGAAACAATGGTGTAGGGTCCCAAGTATTTTGATACCCACCACAGATAAAGCAGACAGCTGGAGGCTGCAGCCCCCACCTGTGTTCATTATCTTGGCTCTCTATAAAAATATGAGGCATCCCATACGGCTTTATTTAAAAATTATTTAAATAAACAATTTAAAAAAAAATTGATGTGCGGTTCTTCCCCCCCACAATTTTGATACCCAGCCAAAATAAAGCAGACAGCTGGGGGCTGGTATTCTCAGACTGGGAAGGTCCATTGTTATTGGGCCCTCCCCAGCCTAAAAATAGTAGCCTGCAGGCAGCCCAAAATTGCTGCATCTATTGGATGCGCCAATCCTGACATTTACTCAGCTCATCCTGATTGCCCTGGAGTGGTGGCAATCAGGGTAATATAAGGGGTTATTGACATCTGTGATTTATCAAAAAAAATCACAGCTATCATCAAGCCCGAGGTTAGTAATGGGGAAGGGTCTATGAGACCCTCCATTACTAATTGTGTAAGTGAAAAGAAATAAACACAAAACACAGAGAAAAATCCTTTATTTAAAAACAAACAATAAAAAACCTCCCTTATCCAATTTATTAAACGCCAAAACATTCCGAGTCTGACATAATCCACACCACAATGTCCTACGACGATCCCTGCTCTGCTTCATTTGAGATCACAGTGCACGATCAGATTGGAAAATGTGACCAAGCACTGCGGTAATCGGGATGCACTGATGGAGCCGCAGCTGTGATATCAGTGAGTTCACCTGAGGTCACAGATGGCAGTTCCCACTGAATAAACTCAATGAACTTACCTGAGGTGAACTATATGATTGTACCTGAAGCAAACTCAGTGAACTCACCTCAGGTGAACTCCATCATCTCACCTTAAGTGAAGGCAATGAAAAATGCTGGATAACCGGCTTAGACTATGTGCACACGTTGAGTATTTTTCTTGCAGAAAATCTACATCTCCTGGCAAAAAACACACCAAACTGTTGTGAACGTCGTCTGTGTGGGTGCTGTTTTGAAGCTCTCTGGTGGCCAGGAATGGAGTGGAGCTGAATCTGAGCCTGTGACTAAGACAGTTGTCGGTGTTAATTGGGAATTGGGGAAGTCCTATTGCAGACAAGTCTGATCTATATAGGAGAGCACTTTTTGCCCGGCTGGCGCCGGTTATAAGTATATATTCCTCAGTCTCTGTTCCTGGCCTGGAGCTTTGTCCCTCCCTATATCCCTGAGCAAGACTTCTGCAGATAAGTTTTCAGTTTTTGCCTTGCTTCCTGGTTTACACCTTAGGGTGTTATTTTTCCTTGTTTGGTTTTGTATCTGTTTTCTTGTAGGGGAAGTTCTTCTATTGTTTTGTGAGCATGGGGGTTCCTGTAGGAAAAGGGATTTTATCCCTGTCTGATTTGATTATTTGCTCTTCTGTATTTTTGTGTTCTTTTTTGGTATTTTGTTCTCTCATTATTTACAGGTGTACCTAATCTAGTGGGGGTGAGGTTGTAAGACCTCCAAGGCCTTTTTTACTATCAGCTGTTTAGTATTTTTCTACAGGGATTTTGTACTGACCACAATCAGTTCCTTTCCTTTGTATCAAATTAGTTGGGCCTCGTCTTTGCTAATTCTATTTTTCCTATCTGAGTATTCTGTTTTCCTTTATCACTGTAATCTTTGTATTTGGGGGGTTACCTACTCCTTTGGGGACTACTCTAAGGCAAAGGAGATTTCTTCATTTCATTCTGTGAGGCGTAGCTAGATTCTCAGGCTGTGACGTGGCGTCTAGGTTTTTAGGAATGCTCCACGGTTATTTCTAGTGTAGTCTGGTAGTCAGGGGATTGCCATCAGCCCAGGTTCCAACTACTGTTTCTTGGTGTTTTTTCACCAATGGGAGTTTTTTGTAATCTTTCACGATTACCGGATTATAATACCAAACATGCAATGCGGTTTTGACATGTTTTCTGCTGGGAGATGCAGATTTTGTGCAAAAATGTCTGCAATAAATTCTTTCACTATATGTGCATCACCTGGCAGACAAACGCGCAAAAAAACGTGATGCGGTTTTGACACATTTTTCAGTCAGGAGATGCAGATTTTGTGCAGAAATTCGTTGGAAAAATTTGTTGCAAAACGTTCTGCACCAAATATGCATCTCCTCGCAGAAAAACGCACCAAATAATGTTGTGCGGTTTTGATGTATTTATTTGCCAAGAGATGCATATTTGGTGTCAAAACTTCTGCACCAAATCTACATATCCTGGCAGAAAATTGCACAAAACAACGCAATGCGGTTTTGATGTGTTTTTCTCCCAGGAAATGCTGTTTTGATGCAGAAATTTGTTGCAGATATCTGCATCTCCTGGCAGAAACGTGTCAAAGCCACATCGCGTCTTGGGTGCATTTTTCTGCCAGGAGATTCAGATTTTCTGCAACCAAATACTCAACGTGCGCACATAGCCTAAAGGCGGCGTCACACGCTACGATATATCGGGTGATATGTCATCGGGATCACGGATTCCGTGACGCACATCCGGCATCATTGGAGATATTGTAGCGTGTGACAGCTACGAACGACTGTGAACGAGCAAAAATACTCACCTTATTGTTGCTCGTTGACACGTCGCTCATTTATATAAAGTTGTTCCTCCTTCTGCATGCCGGTTGTTCGTCGTTCCAGAGGCACCACACATCGCTCCGTGTGACACCCCGGGAACGACGAACACCGCTTTCCTGCGTCCCGCCGGCAATGCGGAAGAAAGGAGGTGGTACATCCTGCTCATCTCCGCCCCTCCGCTTCTATTGGGCGGCCGATGTCTAACATCGCTGTGACGCCGAACGTCCCTCCCCCATCAGGAAGAGGATGTTCGCCGCCCACAGCGAGTTTGTTTGGGAGGTAAGTACGTGTGACTGGGTAAACGACTTTGTGCGCCACAGGCAACAAATTGCTCGTGACGCACAAACGACGGGGGTGGGTGCGATCGCTCATGCGATCGCACGATATATCGGCATGTGTGACGCCGCCTTTAGTCTGTAATCCAGCATTGAGCTCTCCTCAGGTGAGTTCATGGAGTTAATTGAGTTTGCCTGAGGTCACAGTTGGGGTACCGTAGGAACTGCAGCTGTGACCTCAGGTGAACTCACTGATGTCACCTTCTCACAGCTGCAGCTCCATCAGTGTGTCCCTTATGCAGCAGTCCTTTCTCATGTTTTCTAATGTTACCACACACTGCGACGTCAGTTGTAGCAGAGCTAGGATTGTCGTGGGACATCGTATTGTGGATAATGTCAGACCTGCAGGTGCATTTGTGGATTAATACATTGGAGAAAAGGGGAGTTTGTTTATTTTTAACTAAAGGATTTTTTTTGTGTTTATTTCTTTTTACTTACATGATTAGTAAGTGGGGGGTTTTCAAAGACCCTTCATCATTCCTAACCTTGGGCTTGACAACAGCTGTGATTTTTAACAAATCACAGCTATCATTAACCCCTCATATTACCCTGTGTGCCACCGCTCCAGGGCAATTGGGATGAGTTGGGTAAGCACCAGGATTGGTGCATCTAATGATATGCATCAATTCTGGGGTGGCTGTGGGCTGCTATTTTTAGTCTTGTGAGGACCCAATAACTATGGACCTCCCCAGCCTGAGAATTCAAGCCCTCCGCTGTCTGCTTTATCTTGGCTGGTTATAAAAATTGGGGGACAACATTGTTTTTTTAAAATAATTTATTTAAATATTAAGAAAAGCCACATGGGGTAACTCGTGGAGTGATACACAGCCAAGATAATGCATACATCTGGGGCCTGCAGCTGTCTGCTTTATCTGCCCTTGGTTTCAAAACATGAACTCTATTTTTTGAAAATATTTATTTATTTTTACACTCCACTTTAAGGACCCAGACAGCTAGGGTAAGCAATCACAGATCCTGGCACACTGTGTATCTGACTGCAACCAATCACAGACACTGTCACAGAGGGTGGGTGGAGGAAGCAGTGAATATGCATGAGATTTAATGAGCGGACCCGGAAACAGTGTGATAGCTGGGTGGAAACTCAGTTAGTATAATCCATCTGCAGGTTTGCCCATCTCTATTACAGAGGTTTTCCACTACTAATGGTACCCCCCTTCTTTTATCTTAACTCTTCCTAAGTAACACTTTCCTAATATACTTCTGCTATCTACTCTGCTCTTGTAAGCTTATATCTAAGAGTCTCGTAAATACCTTTATTGTTGTTGTAAGTTTGATCCTTCCTTGCAGACTGGAATCTGTCCAACTGAGCAGGGCATATCACTGGTGGGGGCTGAGAGAAGAGTGAATTGTAATCTGGGCATGCGTGCCTAGACGGCTATCACTTACAGAGATTCAGACCCACCAGTGATGTTCCCTGCTCAGATGGTTCGAATCCGGTCTCCAGTCAGAAGGACTGAAGCTGGGTTTACACACTGCAACATCGCAAAGGACATCGCTGTAACGTCACCGGTTTTGTGACGTAACAGCGACCTCCCTAAGTCTCTGCTAAGTCGCTGGTGAGCTGTCAAACAGGCAAACCTGGCCAACAACTCAACAGCGATCCGGACCTGCAGAGCGACCTAGCTGGTTGTTGGGGACGTTGATAAGCAGCCTTTTGAAAGGGAAGTTGCTAACAAAGTCTCTGCAAAGTCTTTCACACACTGAAACTTTCCAGCGATGCATGCTGCACAGTGGGAAACAAAGGACCTAGGAATGGTCCTGAATGATTTGTAACGATTACAACTTCACAGCAGGGGCCGGGTTGCTGATAGGTTTCACACACTGCAACATCGCAAACAACATCGCTATTTCGTCACAAAACCGGTGAGGTTACAGCGATGTCGTTTGAGATGTTGCAGTGTGTAAACCCAGCTTAAAGCTGCAACAAGAGTAAAGGTATTTACGAGCCTATTAGAGACCAGCTTACAGGAGTAAAGCAGATAGCAGATTTATAACAGGAAAATGTTAATTAAGAAGAGTTAGCATAAAAGAAAGTGGATTAAATTAGCAGTGGATAAATTCTTTAACATAAAATTATGTTCTTATTTGACTTGCATCTTTCCCCATCTGTCTCCCCGTTTCTTTTCCCGTCTCTTTCCCTGTCTGTCTTTGTCCATCTCTTTGTCTGTGTCTTTTGCTGTCTGTCTCTTTCCCTGTTGCCCTGTCTCTTTCCCTGTTGCCCTGTCTCTCTCTGTCTCTTTCCTTTTCTCTTTCCTTTTCTATCTCTTTCCTTGCCTGTCTCTTTCCTTGCCTGTCTCTATCCAGGTCTGTCTCTATCCAGGTCTGTCTCTTTCCCTATCTGTCTTTGTCTGTCTCTCTGTCTGTCTCTTTCCCTGTCTGTCTGTCTCTTCTACAGTTTGTCTCTGTCTGTCTCTCTCCCTGTCTGTCTCTCTCCCTGTCTGTCTCTCTCCCTGTCTGTCTGTCTCTCCCTGTCTGTCTGTCTCTCTGTATCCGTCTCCCCACCGACATCATATTACCTCACACATAAGCTTCTTATACTGTAACTGTCCTTTATTCCTATAGCAACCAATCACAGCTGTTATTAAAACCAGTAGTTCCAGGCTCCATTCAGTTTAATGGAGGCATGTTTTTTGGAGAGTAACTGTAAAGCGCGGGGTTAAATTTTCCCGTTAAAACATAGACTACGACGTTCCCTGGGTCACATGGGATGTCTGTGCAAAATTTCGTGATTGTAAATGTGACAGTGCGGACATACACACATACATACACACATACATACATACACACACATACATACAAACATACATACACTCAGCTCTATATATTAGATTTCTATTATTTCTTTTTTGATGTTGTGTAAAATTGTAAAGAAAATTAGGAAATAAGTCTATTTTCTACATTTTTTTTTATTATTCCTTTTTGATTTTTTTTTTTATTATTTTAATTCTAGATTAAATATGATTTTTTCAATTTATTTTACACAATGTTCCCCCATACAATCATTACAGACCTTTGGGGGAACATTTTAACATTTTTTTTTTTTATTGCTGATTTCCCCTGTAACTGGGATTTGGTGTATTTGCTTCAGTTACAGCAAAATGTAAGCCTTCTACTTCTCAAACAGACCCAGTAGCTCCAGCTCTCTACAAAAAGTGAGTAAGCTCACCTGTGTGTAGTGCACGGTCAAAGGCTACACTGAACTCAGGAAATTATGAGGATAGTAAGGCCAGCACAATCCATCCATCCATAGAATTTAAAAATTATTTTGTTTCATTCCATTAAAAATCAACGGCCAGCATAAAGGAACAGAGCAACTATTAATAACGGCAACCCATTTCTGACCTTATGCGGTCCTTAGTCACTGCCTACCCCTGCCTAGGCAGTGACTAATGACCTTATTGTCACGGCTGCGCTGTGCGGAGCATTTTGCATTTGAAATGCTTTTGTCATAGCTCCGATGTGCAGAGCATTTAGCATTTGAAAATGCTCTGCTATGTGTCTTGTTCCCTTGCTGACAGGTTGTTTTTCAGAACTAGTGTCCATGCTAGTTTTGGGAGGTGACGTCACAGATGCGCTTCGTTCCTGTTGATTGCTCTGTTTCTTTACTGGGCTTGCTCTGTCTGTACTTCGCCAATCGTACTTCCTGTTTACTCAGTGTGCTCTTGGCTCCTGTCTGGTGTAAGTGTTCTGATCTTGGCTTCTGACCTTGGACCTCTTCCTGACCACATCTCTATCTGCTCCCTGAACCTTATACGTTACGTCTCTCTTCTGTCCTCGGACCTCCTCCTGACTACGTCTCTGTCTGCTCCCTGAACCTTATACGTTACCTCCCCGCTTCAGACCTTGGACCCCTTCCTGACCACATCTGTGTCTGCTCCCTGAACCTTATTCATTACCTCCTGACTTATGATCCTGGCTTGTCTGACTACCCTTCTATTCATACTGCTTGTAGTGTCTAGCATAACACTTTTATAAGGTCAGAAACACATTGCAGTTATTAACTCCTGCTTTCTCCCTACACTCAGTGATCTTATTATAACTGTGCCCTCAGGAGGAACACCATCACTGCTTCCTAATTCCTAATCTCTACCTAATTTGTATACACATCACTACAGCAATGGAGCAGGAACATGGTTATAAATGACCAACTGTCCACCCCCTGCAGTGTAAACTACTTACACTGCATTCACGTGTAGAATAACCCAGGATGGGGACAATTACTATTTTATCATCAGGAGATTATCACTAGAAAACTATAAAACTTCTGCCACGTTGTCCTCCATTTTAATATGAGATGGGGTAGCAAAAACCTTGTGACAAATTCTCTTTAAGAGTATTTAAGAGTATTGAGCATCATCGGAGGTTTTGCATTCACAACACGGCTTACAACTGTATTTTTGTCATTGCTGTTTTTGAGCTGCGTAAATGTAAATGTCGCTCAGACAATTATTACACAGAATCTGAAGTTCATTATTTGAAACAGAGCAGATATCCCATGAAATGCAATGCCTTTATAATATGCTCTAATTTATAGCATTACAATTCTGAGTAATTATGAATGTTTACAGCATTTTGATTGCTTGGAAATTGGAAGACAACCATATTCTTTTTACTGTTAAATGCACATAGCCATAATCGAAAAGAATTGGCAGTTCCACTTGTTTTGAGTTTATGCTGTTCTTCAGACTAAGCCAAATACTGAAACGGGCTACAAAACGATATGCTAATTTTGTGTGGTTTTTTTCATGACTTTGGCACAGTTTTTTTTGGATATCAAACCTCAAGGTGATATGTGTGCAAAAAGTAAATGATAAATCCTCCGTCACTAATGCAAAAAGCCACCAGCTTGTGGTGTTAGAAGATCTTCGTTTTAAGCAGAGGTCAGAGAAGGGTTTCATATATTAAAGATTCATGCAATTTTAATTCTTCCCCATGTATTTTCGTACTGAATAAATTTTTTTCTATGCATTAAAAAAATGTTGAAATTGAATGCACTGCCCCAATATGCAGAATGGGTGGGCTGTGTTTCCGGCTTACTGTCAGTGAAATGAGCATTCACATCTGTTTACTTACCATTGCCAATGGATCAAGAGCAAAAAAATAGTTGGGATACCTTCACACTATAGCATGACTGATCAAATGGTGTTCAAAAGTTGCCCCCTAGCAGCACTGCCAAGTAGGCAGTTTGGGGGGGTTCCGGTTACATCTTTGGTCACACTTGCGTTAGGAATTTCATTTTCCTGCTGTGTTATTGGAACAGAGAAATGGAATTTGTGACATGAAATTGTGACTTACACATATGGCACCCAAGAAAAATTTCTGTGGGTTTACCTTACCTGCAAACTTTATTTAACAGCAACAATGGCTGGAGTAAGAGGTAAAAGTGAAATTCGTTAAAATCCTACTGGGTGTCTTGGCTGTAACAAAGACCCAAACTGGACTGGGATTAAAACACAGCCCTGGCACACAAACCCACAACATACACCCACCCACAAACCTACAACATACACCCACTCACAACCCACAAGCCCATCACACACAAGGTCTCCTCTGGACATCAAGCACTGTCGTAAATTTTGCCTTGCTTGATGAAGTCCTTTATTGCTTTGAATAGTATCTATTACCAAAATTCATTACTATTTTTTTAGTATTATGTTAAATAATTAAAAAAAATAAGTAATGTGCTTTGTATACTATAAACAAATTAATGACTTTCTCCATAAAATTCCACCAAGCAGCTAAACTTAAAGTTTAATTTATGTTTAGCACTCATAAAACTCAGATGATACTGTTTAGACCTAAGAGCGCTCTCTTTAGAAGATTAGAAGAAATATTGTTATGGTGGCGCTCTGGTGGTGAAATAGAGGGTTATTGAATGATATACCCACTTCACTATTAGATCTGGAGACAGGAGAGAACCAGTTCAGGGACTGAGAGGGATAACAATAGATAGAATTAGCAGCAGGGTGTTGATGTGCTACTCAATGGAGAAAGTGGAATATACAGCAAAATAGTTGGTTAACTTTTATTAGAAGTCATTCTCAATTCACAAATGGTTTTTCATCTCCAGACAAAAGCCTTCGTCAAGTGATTGTGAGGATGTTTAGATATAAGTCTTCATTAATTAGGCAAAATTCTGAATGAGCCTAGGACATCAGGATGAATGATTCATTGTCCAAAGAAAATATGAGTTGTGTGTCATGCTAACAGTAAAGCATCCTGAGACCATTCATTTGTGGGGTTGTCTTTCATCCAAGGGAGTGGGCTTTCTCACAATTTTGCCTAAGAACATTTCCATGAGCAAAGAACGGTATCTAAACATCCTCCAAGAGCAACTTTACCCACAGATCCAGGATCAGTTTATGATAAACAATGCTTTTTTCAGTTTGATGGAGACCATGTCACTAAGCAAAAGTGATAGGAAATTGGCTCAGTGAACAATACATTACAATTTTGTGTTACCAAAATATTCTCCAGGTCTCAATTCTACTATGAATCTGTGGTCAATCCTCAAAAAGTGGATAGACTGATGAAGACACAGAAAATGAGATCAACGCCAAGCTGATTAGGCAAGAATGGGTTGCCATCAGTCAGGATTTGGCCAAGAACTTGATATCTAGCATGTGAGGGCACTTTGTCGAAGTCTTAAAAAAAGGTCAACACTGTAAATATTGAGTTTTTACATAAACTTGATGTATTTGTCAATGAAAGTTTAAAAACGCATCAAATTATTCTAATTTACCTCAGTACTCATAGAAACATATAACTGAAGTATTGAAAGAGATAGAAGAAGTAAGACCTTGTGAAAGTCAAAGATTGTTTGTCTCAAAACTTTTGGCTACAACAGTACCTTGTACTATCACTGTCTGTGAAGATGGTTTGGTTGTAGGAACAAGGCAATATACTTGATTTCATGCACTTGTTTTCACAATTATTCGGAGTCATATACTTTTGGCTATATGGCTCGTCTAGAGTAAGGTGAAGTAGTCACAAACTAGTTTAAAAGCAAAGTCAGTAGGTCAATGCCACCAGTAAGCAGATCAGACTTGATGGTTAGAAGGTCAGGCAAGGTCAAAAACTGTCAATAGAAAATGATAAAAAAAAATACAGTAGCTCCATTCCGGGATTTGTAATTCACCAGAAGACCTTTTGTCTGTACTAAAAGAACATCATATTGGTTTGTTTTAGAAAACTGATCAATTGGAAAATCTGACATAACAATCACACTGGATTTATCCTAATGTGCTGTAAATAGCTTCTCCAGTGAGGATCAGATCAGCCAAAAAGATCATATTTTCTGATGTCAGGAGCATTTTCTACAAGACACTCACCTTTTGGATTCTCATTTGTGTCCTCATCCTGCCTTTGCAAATCATGACACATGTTTAGAAAGCAACATTCTGCCAGGCGACACTGCAGTAATTTATTGTAGGCCACTTTCATCCCATGGATGATACACATCCAAACATGAAGGCAGAGGGGAGGGGGACACTGAGATCTCAGTGACAGTTCTGCCAAGGCCTAGGGCTGCTGTGGCTGTCTGATGGCATCTTCCATGACTATATCACTAAGTATTTTCCAGCATTTTGGCATAAAGGTGACATTGTAATGTGTCTAAATCAGAATGATCACCAGCCTTGATCTTCTCACTGGTAACTAAATCTAATTTTAACAATGATATTGTCTTTATCCAGTCGGAAGTAAAGGCTTTAGAATAAGTTTGTATTTCTTCAATTATAACCTTGTTGAACAATAGTCGACTCTGTCATATATTGCTGTGAAGTGAAAACGCTTTTTAATTTCTATTTTGTTGAACTGTATTTCACCTTTTCATTATACAGAATTTTCTTTGTGAGAGTAGGTGTATGATTTGCCAATGAACGGAGGTGGGCACGTGACCGCAGATATGCAATTTGCATACTTATGGCCACATTCAATACTCGTAAATTGAGAAAGCCAAGCGCGTCTAGTTAACACATGATCGCACGCTTTCAAAATGCATACATGTGGTCACGTGACTGCCTGCTCTCATTCTCGATATCGGTGTATCCTGATAGCATGCACTCCACACACTGGCAGGACTCAGAAGTGTGCAATCACATAGAATGACTACAGACTTTTCTCAGAAGACTGGACAACCACTTTAAAGAAGAAAAAAGTTTGTTTTGTAATGACAAAGTCAAAGTTCAGACCTTCAGAAAATATGTCAGTATGATCAGCCCTCCAAACCCGTATATATGGGCATGTAGATCACAGAAAGCTGAATAAAATGATACTTTGATATCTGTGATCTGAAGATTTACACTAGAGAAATCCATATTTTTCTTATGTGTAATCGAGTTGCTCCAGGCTATGGTCTGGACACTGATCTGCATGAGAATCTGCCTCCAGAGTGTTACGTCACCACCACAGTCCGTTCCAGCGACTTCTACTCCGATCGCCAGGCGACGCCGTGTTCCTGCCGTGGATGGTGCTGGTGACAGGAGAGGAGTCGATGCCGGCGGCACCGGTGGGCGCAGGCTCCGATCATCCACTGGGCTGGGTTATCTTTGGATCTTCAGTACCATTGGGTGACTATAGGTGGCGTGTGTCTTCCAGCTTAAGTTGCCATCATTCAGCTACAGCTAATGGGAAGACACAACACCCTTCTTGATTCCCCTCCTGTCTGCTGACTTCTGCCAGAGATAGTTCTGATTTCCTGGCTCCTGGTCCACCCTATTCTGTTTAGTGATTCCTGTGTGCCCGACTTCTGCGTGTTTTCTGACTACCCTCCTGCCTGCTGTTTTTCTACCTCGCTGCCCGATCTGACCTCTGCTACGTTTTCTGATTACGTCCTTGCCTACCGATTCTGTCCCTGTTCTGTTTTTCCTGGTTTGACCCTGCCTGACGACTACTCTCATTGGACTGCAGCCTTGCACAGGTAGTGATCTCCAGGGCCCTGTGTAATTCCAAATCCCTGTATAGGGGTTAAAGGGTACCAGGGTTCTTGGGGTCCTGCTGGGTGAGTGGCTTCCCTCTAGCCTGTCCATTACATCCCATCTGAGTGTGTGGATCCAGGCAGGCGTTACACAGAGCTTATTTAACTAACAGGGGCATTAACCATGTGAGACATGTAATGACTGACAGTTCTGCAGTGAGATCAGGAGAGTTATAAACTATGTGTGATTATATCTGACACATCTGCAGGTTCCTCTCAGCTTCAGCTTCCATTACACAGGCAGATAATAGTTCAATATTGTGCCAATACAGCAGAGCTGTGAGAGCTGCAGCAAACGTATTTGGGAGAAGACAAGGTTCTACTTTTCTGTTAGTTACTCATCTCACACTGGTAACTGCCCTTTTATTTAAAAAAAAAAAGCTCTGGAGGCAAATTCTCATGCAGACCAGTGTTCGCCCCATAGCCTGGAACAGCTCATTTACATATAAGAAAAACGTGGAATTCTCTGGAAGAAGACATCGGATCATAGATATCAAGGTATCATTTTATTCAGCTTCCTATGACCTACATGCCGTTATACAAGGTGGCCATAAAATAAGCTAAGGTGTTTGGAGCCGTGTGCAGACTGACCCAGTGGACAGAATTGGCTGAAAATCGGTATGTATGCTATTTATGGCATGGGGAAATGGAAGGCATCTTAAAAAGAAAAATTATACCAAAACTCCCCACCAGGTGAAAAAGTGGCGCTGTACAGTGATCATGCCTTGCAACTCAGTCAGTCTGTGTCAGTTGGTCTCTTTACCGGATCGTGCACTGTTAGGAATGCTACAGCTGCAATGAGAGCCTTTCGTCGTTTGAAACACCTTCACACACGTAGCGGTCCATTTGCTGTCAGTTCGCTGAGACAGATGATGACACGTTTTAAGGCACCAGGGTTACTGAGTGTTCTGCCAGGGCGCGGACAACGACCGGTAAGCAGAGACGTTGTGGAGGACATTGCCGTTGCCGTCATGGAACAGTGTACAAACAAACCTGCCGGGAACAGCAGTGCATGCAGTTTTTCAAGGCAACTGGAGCTCCCGTACAGCACAGTGTGGAAAGTTTTGGTATAATATTTTTTTTTTTTTTAAAAGATGCCTTCCGTGTCCTCATGCCTTGAATATCATACATACCAATTCTATCCACTGTCAACCTGCACATGGCTCCAAACACCTTAGGTTATTTTATAGCCACCTTGTAGACGGCTTAGAAGGGTTGGTTCTACTGAAATATTTTCTTTACTAAAGCCCGCTACACACGCTTCAATATATCTCACAATCCGTCGTTGGGGTCAAGTTGTAAGTGACGCACATCCGGCATCGTTTGTGAGGTATCTGCGTGTGACAGCTACATGCGATCAGGATTGAACGCAAAACCGTTGATCGCAAACACATCGTATCATTCTCTAGAATTGAGCGTTTTGTTGCACGAACCTAGTCAATTGTAACGTGTGACATCCCTCATACGATTTTGTTGTCTGATGCTATGTGCGCAGGTGTGCGCTCTGCACCGCAGCTTCAAAAAGGTCTGCTTCAGAGCGCAGCTGAAAAGCTGCGTTCTGAAGCGCCTCACAATGTCTGTCATGCACTAATCTCTGTCAGTCCGTCACTATCTCTGTCCCTCACTCTCAGTCCATGTCAGTCTATCCCCCTCTCTCATATACTCACCGATCCCCGATCCCCGGCGCTGCACGGCATTCACACTGCTCCGGCGGCTTTTACTGTTTTGAAAAAGCCGGCCGCCCATTAAACAATTTCGTATTCCCTGCTTTCCCCGCCCACCAGCGCCTATGATTGGTTACAGTGAGACACGCCCCCACTCTGAGTGACAGGTGTCACACTGCACCCAATCACAGCAGCCGGTGGGCGTGTCTATACTGTGTAGTGAAATAAATAATTAAATAATTAAAAAAAACGGCGTGCGGTTCCCCCCATTTTTAAAACCAGCCAGATAAAGCCATACGGCTGAAGGCTGGTATTCTCAGGATGGGGAGCTCCACGTTATGGGGAGCCCCCCACCCTAACAATATCAGCCAACAGCCGCCCAGAATTGCCGCATACATAATATGCGACAGTTCTGGGACTGTACCCGGCTCTTCCCGATTTACCCTGGTGCGTTGGCAAATCGGGGTAATAAGGAGTTATTGGCAGCCCATAGCTGCCAATAAGTCCTAGATTAATCATGTCAGGCGTCTATGAGACACCCTCCATGATTAATCTGTAAGTTACAGTAAATAAACACACACACCCGAAAAAATCCTTTATTAGAAATAAAAACACACACATATACCCTGGTTCACCACTTTAATCTGCCCCAAAAAGCCCTCCTTGTCCGGCGTAATCCAGGATGATCCAGCGTCGCTTCCACCGCAGCTGCATGGAGGTGACCGGAGCTGCAGCAGACACAGCCGCTCCGGTCACCTCCATGCAGCAAATGAACACAGCCGCGCGATCAGCTGCTGTCACTGAGGTTACCCGCGGCCACCGGTGGATGCAGCGGTGGCCGCGGGTAACCTCAGTGACAGCAGCTGATCGCACGGCTGTGTTCATTTGCTGCATGGAGGTGACCGGAGCGGCTGTGTCTGCTGCAGCTCCGGTCACCTCCATGCAGCTGCGGTGGAAGCGACGCTGGATCATCCTGGATTACGCCGGACAAGGAGGGCTTTTTGGGGCAGATTAAAGTGGTGAACCAGGGTATATGTGTGTGTTTTTATTTCTAATAAAGGATTTTTTCGGGTGTGTGTGTTTATTTACTGTAACTTACAGATTAATCATGGAGGGTGTCTCATAGACGCCTGACATGATTAATCTAGGACTTATTGGCAGCTATGGGCTGCCAATAACTCCTTATTACCCCGATTTGCCAACGCACCAGGGTAAATCGGGAAGAGCCGGGTACAGTCCCAGAACTGTCGCATATTATGTATGCGGCAATTCTGGGCGGCTGTTGGCTGATATTGTTAGGGTGGGGGGCTCCCCATAACGTGGAGCTCCCCATCCTGAGAATACCAGCCTTCAGCCGTATGGCTTTATCTGGCTGGTTTTAAAAATGGGGGGAACCGCACGCCGTTTTTTTTAATTATTTAATTATTTATTTCACTACACAGTATAGACACGCCCACCGGCTGCTGTGATTGGGTGCAGTGTGACACCTGTCACTCAGAGTGGGGGCGTGTCTCACTGTAACCAATCATAGGCGCTGGTGGGCGGGGAAAGCAGGGAATACGAAATTGTTTAATGGGCGGCCGGCTTTTTCAAAACAGTAAAAGCCGCCGGAGCAGTGAGAATGCCGTGCAGCGCCGGGGATCGGGGATTGGTGAGTATATGAGAGAGGGCTGCTAACTTCAGTTACTCAGGAGATTAGCGGTCACCGGTGAGTCTTCACTGGTGACCGCTAATCAGGGCGCGACACAGACAGAGCCGCAGCATGACAATGAAGTCGGGTGAGGTTCACCCGAGTTCATTCTGATCGTGCGGCTCTTTCTGTGTCTGCTGTCATCGGCCATTCAGCTCTGCTACACGGCTGTCTGTGTCTGCTGTTAGCGGCCATGTAGCAGAGCTGAATGGCAGATGACATAGTAAAAACGCATCCCACATTACACACGCTTGGCAAGTCAATAAATAAAAAAAAAAAAAAGGTGCTCAATGCATACGTCACAGAACACATGATCTAAAGGATCGCACACAAAATTGACCAATTTAACATAGACTACTAACGCTCGTGTGACAGCAAATGAACGACCAACGTGAAATCTCATAGATCCCGTATGCAACCTGGGCGTGTCACATCGCAAATGCGATTGTACAACTAATTGCAACGTGTAAAGTGGGCTTAATATAGACAAGTTGTAGATTGATCTGAAGCAGCAAGCAGTTATTGGGAGAAAACCCACCGATATAACAGTTGGAGGTGGAAAGGGCTAAAATTCCCCTGAGCCCACATACAGAAGTAATCAACAATTTCCGGAAATGTTTAGATGCAGTTAATTCTGAAATAAAAAATGACAGTCTAACATTTTTGACTCATTTATTTGATTTGGTTCTTTTTATCTACTTTTAGGATTTGTGTGAAAAGCTGATGTAGTTTTTGGTCAAATTTATCCAGGAATATGGAAAATTTTAAAGGGTTCACAAACTTTAAGGCACCACTGTAAGTGATACCTTAATTGGTTAGTGTATGACCTCTGGGACCCCCACCAATCAGTATAACGAGGCACTTTTATTCCCATTAGAATGAAGCGGCAGTGCACACGCCTCACCACTTTTCCATTCATTCTCTATGGGTCTGCAGGAAAAAGCGAGTGCAGTGCTCCACAGCCACACAGAGAATGTTTTATTCTATGAGGAATAAAAGTGCTCCTCCGTTCTGCAGATTGGTGGGGGTCCCAGTGGTCGGATACCCACTGATTATTAAGTTATGACTAATTCTTTCGATAGGTGATAACTTGTTTTCACAGGAGAAACCATTTAATTCTTGAATGGTAAATATTATTATGCTAACATTTTTTAGGGTTTTTCTTTATGATTTGACTGTTTTTCACAAAAAGTTTCCAAGTCGTGACCATTATGTCAGAGCACTGTACTACATTGGTGGACTTCATGATGTTTTTAATTATTTGAGGGTTGTCGATCACTGGACCTTCTAAGTAGGTCATATTGTTCTTTTTTTATTCCATAAACCGTGTCATTTACAACAGTTTTGTCTTTCTTATCGTACAACACAATCGCTTGTAATGAAAGCAAACTTTTGTCCCTTGAGATATGAATGTGTTTATAAAAAGGACAAGCAGGAGATTACTGTATAAGTAATGATGATTATCAACAATGTATGCCATCGGAAATGGCTTATAAATCATGTGGAAGAGAAGACAAATATTGCAGAGATCCTTGTCTTCTCTGGTCATAAGTGGCCAAGAAAAAGCGTCCTTTGGGATAAGAACCCATAATACGGGATGTGCCTTTATTAGGATTCATCCATTTTATCATCTTTTGGAACAGTTGTGTTCTTAGCAAGTAGGTTTTAGCACAGGGAATGGAGTAATGGGAATTTTCTCTATGATCTAAAATACAAAGAAATTAAGTGTGACAAATGACTGTGACAAGTACTTTTAGTGTGGAACAAATATTCCTATTAGGTAACAATGTTGTATGGATACTTGATCCCAAAAAGGAGTAGTGGATGTGAGAAGACATTTTGATTAAAAAATTCAAATATCACATCCATAATCCATTGACCTGAAGTTTGTTGGAGACAATGAGTGTCTTTTTGATTTGTCTAAAACTATGAGACAGAGCAGCGCAAATAGGGTCTTATCCGACAGATATATGGTGATGATATGTTGAAATACGCTCACCTTGTTAAGTTGTGTGACACACAAGATCAAAAGCCTGTAATCAACTACTGCACAAAACCACGAGCCCCGAGGCTAGTAACAATGGAAAGGAACCAAAGCTTGGCGTGGTGATGACTGCGCTGAAGATTCAGTGGTTCTCCTAAGGAAGAAGCGTGACCACTTCGAAACGCATTGAGAAATAAACCTCCTTTCATCTGGATCTTCCATATTGCTCTCTTGTTACTTCTCAGCAGCGCATTCATCGTCATGCCATATCTCTATTTTTTTTTTTTATCATAGGTCCACTGTTAAATTGGCATGACCCAGTACTAACATTGCGTGTCAATATTTCTAAAGAGATAATCATTTTGTGCATTTAAAATACATGGGCCTTTGTGATGTAAGAAGCATTTTGTGTTTAGATGAAAGTACATGGCTTTTTATTAATACATGATCTATTAATGTATATTATTATAGCTTATATTATTTCACAAGTTAACAAAAGCGAAAAAAAACGACACTACCTGTATAACACCTTTTCGTCCTTCCAATTTGTATGTGTTGATGGACTAAAAATGCATATTTTATGCTACAATATATCCTAGTTTTATGCCAGTATTATAAAATTACAACTTTCAATAACTAGAACTTGTCCTCCTTTATTTTATTTTTTATATAGCGCTCATCAATTATGAATTGGTGACTAGTATATTTACAGTATACTTATTATTTTTGCTTCATTGGTGATAATCGCAGCAATTTTATCATCTCTAGTCTTTTAAAATATCTAATAATTTAATTATACCTCAAGAAAAATCTTATTAGCTTGTCTTAAAGAGGATCATTCACCTGATGTCACAACATAAGGGCCGTTTCACACTTCCGTCATTTCGCCGGATCTGGCACACTCCAGTACTGTGTTAATTCTCTACAATGGCATCGCGGCAAGCTACGGTCACATGCTGTCATGTGACCGGAGGTTGCCGCGATGCCATTATCCTGTATTACACTGTACTGGAGTGTGCCGGCGAAATGCCGGATGTGTGAAACGGTCCTAAGCTGCTTACATTTTATATATATATATATATATATATATATATATATATATATATATATATATATATATATATCTCACTTAGAACTGATGAGATCTTGACAATCCATGTCAAAACAACTGTATAAACCTTATTGAAATGTTACTCTCACTTTCCGGCTACCTAGCCAGAGTCAGAACTTCTCAGTGCTCCTCCTCCCTGCTGCTGAAATTTCACACTAGTACAAGCTGTATCAGGCTGTCACTTGGACTCAATCTCTAGAGAGAGACATAAAGTGCTCATTCTAATATTAGCATTATACTGCCATTCTATAAGGGATTTGGAAGTACTCATCAGATCCAATGGATCTATTTGTTAATAAATATGTGTTTTTTACTGCGAAATCTGTATTTTGACCTCAGTGACCAAGCCAAATTTTGGAAATCTGACCAGTATCACTTTATGGGTAAAAACTCTGGAACACTTCACCATATCCCAGTGATTTTGAAATAGTTTTTTCGCGACACATTGTAATTTATGCTCACACACTCGCTGTCTGGGTCCCAGAGTGGAATGTAAAAATAAATAAATAAATGGAAAAATTAGCATGGGCTCCACCTCTGTGCGTTATCTTGGCTGTGTGTCAAAATACGAGGTGCCCCATGCAGCTTTTTTTCATTATTTAAATAATTTTTAAAAAACGGCTTGCGATTTTTTCCCCCCCGTCCCCAATTTTGATATCCAGCCAAGATACTGTGGACATCTGAGGCTGTTATTCTCAGGCTGGGGAGGCCCAGGTCTATTGGGCCCTTTTCAGCCTAAAAAAGTAGCCCACATCTACTCCAGAATTGGTCCCAATTATATCACTTTCATGGCTCATCCGAATTGCCCTAGAGTGGTGGCAATCGGGTAATATAAGGAGTTAAGATCCCCCATTACTAATCATGTAATGAAAAAGAAATAGTAACAAAACACAGAAACATCCTTTATTAAAAAAACAAAACAAACAAAAGAACTCCCTATTTCTCTAAAATATTATCACCCAAAATACCACTGCAGGTCCAATGTAGTCCCAAGACAATCATGGCTCTGCTACATCCTGAAGTCACCCTGCGTGGTCACATTAGAAAATGTGACCGAGCACTGCGGTGTCAGGGACATCCTGACAGAGCTGCAGCTGTAATCATTTACAGTGTTATGTCCTTTTTTGTTTTTGTACCCATAGACTTGCATTTCAACATTTTTTTTTTTTGCCAGATTGTTCTGGTTGTAGGACAAATACAGCCCCCAATTCACCTGTATTGAAAGAGGCCACACACCTCTGGTTAGAATGTGGCTGGGAGTATGCATATTGCAAACTTGTGGTCACATGAACGCTTGTTCCCAGCAACAGAAAATCCTGACAGTGTGCAATGTGTGCTCTGTGGTGATTCACATGTTTTCAGTCGCATAGTCTCTGTAGTCTTACCTGCAAAACCTGGACAACTCCTTTAATCCATTGCCTGCTGTCTACCTTACCTTGTATATGTAGTATTCTCTAGAGGCTTTGCAGTTTCTCTCTTGGTATCATCCCTATCACTTGCAATTTGTCACACAGAGAGAAACTTCTTTGACTATCATGGTGGCGTTGGATTCTGTTCAGACTACAGATTCTGACAATCCGCCTGATAACTCCTCTGATGTCTGTAATCTAAGCAGGCAGACGTGGGTGTCTACCTGCTGGGTGCTAGTTCAGAGGCATGCTAGCAAGAGTTAATCTCTGTTTGTTAGGATCCCTTGATCACCTGTTGTGTGAGATCCAATTACATCTGACCCCTCCTATATATGCTGGCTGGATCTTTCTACCTATTCTAGCTATAGTTTATCTTAGTCTGAATCACCACACATCCCCAAACCAACTATCTGGTGTGATACCTGTTGCTGTGTGCAGTTGTGGAGTTAACCCTTGTTGCCTTTTTGTTGCTACCCCCGCTCATGTTTTTCTCCTGAGTCTCTCTTCGTCTATTCCTGTGTGTGTGCAGTGTATCACAGTTTTGTTTTTCCCTTGTCTGTTCATATCTGTTTACCATCTCACTCCTGGGAGAACAGGGCTATTAAAGTAGTATTTCTCAGGAGTATAGCAAGACACAGGACTCCGGCATCTCCTCCATTAGGAGTAATCTGGAGGTGAGGGATAGGCTAGGATCCCCTGGCATAAGGGACACCATAGGAGCTCCCTGTCCCTTACTATCTCGAAGTAACATTGTGACACAATCATTGACTTCTCTACATAAAGTACCGTATTTTTCGGATTATAAGACGCACCTTTCCTCCCAAAAATTTGGGCGGCGATCGCGTGCGCTCGAGCTGTCAGGTGCCTGTGGCTGCATGCAGGTGGCAGCCGGGTGCCAGTGCCTGTGTGTAGGCGGCAGCCGGGTGCCCGTGGCTGCGTGCGGGCGGCAGCCGGGTGCTTGTGTACGGGCGACAGCCGGGTGCTTGTGGCTGCATGCGGGCGGCAGTCGAGTGCCCATGTGTGGTTGGCAGCTGGGTGGCTGTGCCGGTGTGTGGGCGGCAGCCGGGTACCTGTCAGTGCCAGCTGCCCTCTCTGTGCGGGTGGGCGTCGGCCTGCTGGCTTCTACTCTGTGCGTGCAGGCGGCTGTGCGGCAGGTTTCCCAGTGTGTCCGCGGTCCCAGTTTCAAATGATGGTGCCGGGAGCGGGCGCGTGCGCATATGGAGCCCTTGGATGAGAGCTCCATCTTCGCATGCGCCGTTCCAGGCGCTATCATTTGAACCGGGACCGCGAAAACTCGGACACTCACCGCAACAGCCTGCTGCACTACTCACCCTCTGCTGCTGCTGCCATCACCCGCCGCGCCTGCCGCCACTGCCCCACCGCGCCTGCCAGCACCACCTCTGCCTCCTGTGACCCCGCTTCACCACCACTGCTGCCCCCTCCGATAAGACAACACCAGAGTATGACGGACCCCATTTTTATTTTTTTACCTTTTATTTATCTCTAAATTTGGGATGTGTCTTAGAATCCGGTGCGTCTTATAAAGCGAAAAATACGGTAACTCTTTTAAGAGTGGGTACTTTCCACAATGTGAAACTGTCTCTGATCGAAGCCATTTTCCTACCAATATCTTGATGTCTACAAAATTAGCAGCATCTCCACTTGAAGACAGAATATTGTTATTACTAAGGCATATATATCTTCTCAGATAAGCCCTAGGTACCTGCCTACCTTGTGTCCTTGTGTCCTATCTTGCCCATTCGAATGAATGTCTTTTCTTTTGCTTAATTTGCTATATGTTTGAATGTTTTTACATTTAAAGCACAACTCCAGCATTTTTTTCTATTGCACCGCTGGAGTGGTGCTTTAATTGTAAGTTCCCAGCCCCATCTTTTATTCACCTTCCAGAGGCTTCATCTTCTATTGGCGCTGCTCCAGTCAGTCTCCTGTGATTATTGACCTGCTGTCAGCTCCAGTGTTTCATGGAGGTCACAACTTAGGGGTACTTTGAACGTTGCGACATCGCTACTGCGATATCGTCGGGGTCAAATCGAAAGTGACGCACTTCCGGTGCCGGTAACGACGTTGCAACGTGTAAAGCCTAGATGTGCCGATAAACGATCGCAAAAGCGTCGAAAATCGGTGTTCTGTGTAACGTCGGTCATTTTCATAATGTCACACCAATAGGAGATACGATGTTGTTCCTCGTTCCTGCGGCAGCACACATCGCTGTGTGTGAAGCCACAGGAGCGAGAAACATCTCCTTACCTGCCTCCACCGGCTATGCGGAAGGAAGGAGATGGGAGGGATGTTTACGTTCCGCTCATCTCCGCCCCTCCGCTTCTAATGGCCGCCTGCCATGTGATGTCGCTGTGACGCCGCACGACCCACCCCCTTAGGAAGGAGGCGGGTCGCCGGCCAGAGCGACGTTGCAGGGCAGGTAAGTGCGTGTGAAGCTGCCGTAGTGATAATGTTCGCTACGGCAGCTATCACAAGATATCGCATGTGCGACGGGGGCGGGTACTATCGCGCTCGGCATCGCTAGCCGATGCTAGCGATGTCGCAACTTGCAAAGTACCCCTTAGTGCATCTCTATGTGAGCCTCCTTCTTTCCTTGTTCTGGCTCTCAGAGATGCATTGAGCGCTTGTGATGTAACTTCTGACTTCCAACCAGAAGTTAGTCAAAAGATGGTGCTGCAGAACTGGAGTGGCATCAGGAAAAGGTGAAGTTGCTGGAATGTGAATATAAGACAGGGGGTAGGGGGCTTGGCTTTAAAGCGCCGCTCCCCCTCCACACACACACACACTCGAGTGGTGCTTTAAATAATTTATCTTAAAGTGAACCCATCAGCTGATAGATGTTGCCCTTACTGTGGGTAGCATGTATTAGCCACTGGCTGTATCATCACAACCAGGTATGTTTGGACTTTGAAACCCTGCGGAAGACCAAGCCGCATTGTGCACTGGTCATATAGGCAGGTCTCTGGGGGCATCTCCCCTCCCAGTAACAGTGACTGATAGCTTTCCGTTTATGTGCAAGTACAGGCAGTCATTTTAGTGCAGCGGGCGGGGAGAAGCCGCCAGGGACCTGCCTGTATGACCAGTTCACAATGCGGCTCGGTCCCCAGCAACCATTAAAAGTCTGTTTCTCTGAAGCGTTAGTGGACAAACCCTTTAAGGATCATTTTTTGAAAGCGGCACTACAAGTTGCATGCTCCGATTCCTTACATTTGCAGGCGTGTGTATTTCTTCCATTGACTGTATTTCCCCAGAAGGTGGAGAAATGTAACAGATGCACTTTAAGTCGTGGAATGGGGGTGCACTTTTGTTGCTTATTTATAAGGCCTTTATTTCAGTATGTAATGTTTGCTGGAGCACATTGTCAATGTTAACCCTGCACGTTTCCTAATAACCATACATTTCCTGTTATGTTATGCCGTTTGAACTCTCTCTGCGTATTATTATTTATATTTGTTGTCAAATCCTTTTGAAACTATTGTAAATCAGCATAGCGCGCCGGGGCCTATGCATGGGAGCTGCAAAAAAACAGAGAAACAAATCTGTACCTTTATCTGCTCGGTGCCAAAGCCCAAATTGCATGAAGAAATAGGTTTCACTTACTACACAGATCCTGAAGAGGGATTTACATTTAATAAATGTTTACAAGTATTTTCATAAAGCCTGCTTATGACTGTGTTGGCTGCACATGATTGATTACTTAAATGTTGCCTCTGCTATAATGTACATTGCACAGTTGTCTCTGGGAGTTATTTATTTTTTCCAGTATTTATGGTTTGCGAGGCAGCTTAGTTATTAACATTAGTTATAGCTATTTCTGTAGATATTTATCTAAACCACAAGTTTTTGACACATTTCTTTTTCTGTAACAAGAATAGAATATCTGGAGCTATAAAACCTTGTCAGATTCGGAAGAATATATGTATGCGCAAGCTATTACCTGGATATTTTCCTGTAAAGATCCAGTTAAGATTTCAATATAAACCTTGTTTTAGCCTCACAAACAAAATGTCACTGGGGAATGTGTGAATGCAGCATTCGGAAACACCCCGTAGGACGGCGTCGGAGATTGTTTAGCTTGGTAGCTATAATAATGTTTCTCCCTGTGTAAACAGTTATTGTGAAGACGGTGGCGGAGACCTTCATAGAGCTCAGATGGACATTTTATCACCTGCGGAAATATTTACGCAAAAGGTTTCTTTATTCATTAAGGTTTCTTTAATCCGATTATGGGTATGTGCATATAGCATCATTTTCAGATGGATTTAACATGGAATCCGCCTACAAAAGCCCAAAAATATTAATAGAATACGCAGCAATGTCAAAAATTGCTGTGCAAATATTGGATCTTTTGTCACTGATATGAACTACTTCAGGGTTTGGAGATCTTAAAAGGGTACTCCAAGGAGATCAAAAATTCTAATGTTCCTGCCCTCATAAACAATCGATGAGATGCACAATGACGTTCCTGTACCTGTAGTTCAGTGTGATACTGGAGCTGCTCTCCTTCTCCTCTGGGTCGTTTCATCACACATCAGGAATATGGCCTGCTCCATGCTGTTGGTAACAGCCAGCCTCCTGATAATATATTGGTTATCTTCAGCAGTCCTATAAAGAGAGAGTATAGTGGTGGCCACAAATGTGCATGGATTCATTCACAAAAGGGACGGTTGGACGCCATTCTCGTGATCAGTGGCAGTTCCACCGGTTGGAACTTATCTATAGGATGGATGATAAATTTTGATTATATGCAAACTCCTGGCCATACATTTAAGTCTAAGAGTATAAACGATCCACCATTCCTACCAGACTAAACTAGCGATCATTTAAACAATAATCACATAGGGCTTGTGCAGCGTATCAAATGATCAGCTGAATGCAATAATGCTGTGTACTTTCAGCTGGCAACGGTCAACATGACTGAAAATCTGAGGTCGTGGGTTGTATTAATCACCTAGGTAGGTTAACAATACAACAATTTTTATTTCTTCTGTAACCATAGTCCTTTATAGTCCTCCAGGTGACGGATATCACAACCGTAACATGTGTATCCAGCTCCATTCTTTATAGTCAATTCATGGGCACAGGACCTGGCCGCAGCAACGGATACTCACTCCTCCATGTCACAGCACCAACTCACTGCCTAAGCATGTGGCTCACTCTTCCACCACTCCTGCCTGGGATCAGCCCCCTGGTTTATGAGAGGTGATCACATCCTAGCCCCTTAAACATGTGTTACATATAGCTCAAAGTATGTAGAAGGTTCCAAAATCCCAGTGTGAAAATGTATATATTGAAGAAACCCCCTGGTCTGCAGAGAGGAACAAAGACTCACAGCCCCCACGAGATGCAGGACAATCAATCCTACTGTAGGTCTGATAACCTTACAGTTCATGGAGGCAAATCTAGGATGACATCCTGTTGCAACCCCTTCCCTCTTCCAATTGTGTACAGATAAGTAACCTTGAACTGACAAACAAGAAAATCTCTAATACAAAAACAACAATAAGGATAACGATGCTGGAAAAAGTCTAATAGTATTTAGTTTGCGACCAGCTCCTCACAATGACCATAGCCATTGAATGATCTCAAAATGGTTATCAACCAAAATGGTAAAAACATTTTAGCTGAGTTAAATGTCATAATTATACGTAACTTTACACATTGAGGAACAAGCACCTGTACAGCCTTATTATATATGCACAAACCTGCTGACAGGTCCTCTTTCATGGTAAATTATTTTTCTTGTTATAGTATTGTTCTTCCTTTTTTTTGTTACAGCTTTTTGTGTTGGTAGACCAGCATTGTTCATGGCTGCCATTGCACCATGCTCCCCATCTACTCATTGTTCGTTGATACATTCTACATTTGATTCCCTCAATCCCATAAGAAGACAGCGGCTCATGTGATTAATTACCTCAGGTCTTTTGATGCACAGGTGCATGTATTCATGGCAATCTGTCTATATGTGGACATCCAATAGCTAAGACACATCAAGGATTTAGGTCATGCATTAATTCAGAATGTTAATTCTTGTTATTCTGATTCAATGTCCTGATTGCTAGGAACTGTGTTTTATTCATACATAATTGTAATTCCCGACTGTGTAATTCCTAATCTACTTTTGTTGACTTACATATCAACATATTATAGTACATTAATCATTTTTGTATCATTTTCTTGTATACTGTCATTAGAAATGGGAGAAATGTGATTGATTAAATGGTAAATCAAGCAGTATATCTGCAGTATGTTTATATACTACCAAGAGTTACTTCCAAGTATAGTCTGCAAATCAGGGGAGCAATTGGTGTTTAATGATTTATTTTTTTATTGACCGGATCCATTTTTTATTTTTATTTTTTAATTTCAACTAAAAATCCATGATATTAACCCCTTAACGACCCATGACATACTGGGTACGTCATGGATCGTGTGCGGTTAATCCCCACTCCCTGCCGTGGGCAGGCCGTGGCGATCTGCGCACATATCAGCTGATTTCAACAGCTGACATGTGTGCCTGCTAGTCGCGAGTGGAATCGCTTCCACCCGCGACTATTAACCCCTTACATATCGCTGCCAAAATCTGGCAGCGAGATGTATATGCGCGCCGCCATTATGCTGACTTACCCGACATGATCTGACATGATCACGTGACTTCCGATGGTTGCCATGGTAGCACAGGGTCATGTGATGATGCTGGTAGCTAAAATGAGTCACTTCCTCTCAATGCCGGAATATAGCCGGCATTGAAAGTAAAACAGCATATGTGCAGATCTTAGCTCTGTAGCTGTGATCTGGAGATATGGCAGCGTGATCAGATTGCTGATAGCTATAGCCCCCTTTGGGGACTACTAAAATAAAAAAAAATAGTTAAAGTTTTAAAAAATTTAAAAAAATAAACCCTAAAAGTTCAAATCACCCCCCTTTCACCCCATTGACAATTAAAGGGTTAAAAAAATAAAAAAATATACACATATTTGGTATCGCCATGTTCAGAAATGCCTGATCTATCAAAATATAAAATCAATTAATCTGATTTGTAAATGGCGTAGCAGCAAAAAAATTCCAAACCCCAAAATTACGTTTTTTTAGTTGCCTCAAATTTTGCGCAAAATGCAATAACAGGCGATCAATATGTAGCATCTGTGCAAAAATGGTACCGTTAAAAACGACAGCTTGAGATGCAAAAAATATGCCGTCACTGAGCCATAGATCCAGAAAAATGAGAACGCTACGGGTTTCAGAAAATGGCGCAAAACGTGCGCCACTTTTTTTGGATACGTTTGTGATTTTTTTTAAACCCCTTAGATACAAGTAAAACTATTCGTGTTTGGTGTCTACAAACTCACACCGACCTGAGGCATCACACCGACACATCAGTTTTACCATATAGTGAAGACAATGAATAAAATATCCCAAAAACTATTGTGCGATCACACTTTTTTTGCAATTTTTCCGCATTTGGAATTTCTTTGCCGTTTTCCAGTACACTATATGGTACAACTTATGGCTTCATTTAATACTACAACTCGTCCCGCAAAAAACAAGCTCTTATATGGCAAGATTGACAGAAAAATAAAAAGGTTACGGCTCCCGGAAGAAAGAGAGGAAAAAAACCTCCCCAGAAAAACGCAAAATGTTCGGGGGCTGAAGGGGTTAAGGGCTGCAAAATCATTTTAAAGCATGAAAGATCAGTGTGTTGTGTGACAAAGTAAACTTTACCTGGTTTAGTTTTTAGTGTAAATATTGGAAATTTGCTCATAATTTTAAAGGGAAAAAAACTGCAGGTTAATAGCATTCTGTCATCATGTGGCCACTGCCCTGAAAGCCCCGCTGCCGGGAAGAAATTAAATTTATTCCTCTCTGCAGCCTCAGGCTTTCATTCATAGTGGTGCGAGTGGCATGGGTTCGATCACCGGTCAGGACATAATGAGCAGTAGCTGTAGCCATGTAACCTGTAGTCAGCTCAATACTGGTGTAAGGGTATGTGCGCACGTTGCTTTTTACCTGCTTTTTACCTGCTTTTTTGCTGCTTTTTCTTCTGCGCTGTTTAATGCCAAAATGGATGTGTTCTTCTATTCAAGCAAAGTCTATGGGAATTTGGGTTTCTTGTTCACACTATGTTGTTCAAAATGCTGCCTTTTTGTGGCAGAACTTTGGTCAAAAACTCAGCTTTGCAGTGCAAAACCCAAATGGCAAAAACAATTGACATGTTGCTTCTTTGAAAAGCTGAGTTTTTGACCAAAGTTCTGCCACAAAAAGGCAGCATTTTGAACAACATAGTGTGAACAAGAAACCCAAATTCCCATAGACTTTGCTTGAATAGAAGAACACATCCATTTTGGCATTAAACAGCGCAGAAGAAAAAGCAGCAAAAAAGCAGGTAAAAAGCAGGTAAAAAGCAACGTGCGCACATACCCTAATGCTGAGCTAGCTTTCAGTCAGTGCCAAAGATGTGATTACAGCCGCCGCTCATTATGCACAAAGTGGTGACTAAACTACCCCGGATGCATCTTTATAACTGAAATCCCGAGGCTGCCAGATGGCATAATGTTAATTTCCTCCAGGCAGCAGGGCTCTCAGTGCAGTGGCCGCACAGAATAAGAACTCTATTAACCTACAGATTAACCCCATGCAATTTAATTGGATTTTTTACATGCCAGGTTCCCTTTAACCTTATGAATACATTTCCAATATTTATAGTAAAAACTAAGTCAGTTAAAGTTTACTTTGTCACACAACAGTTCCTATTATGAGTTTTTGACGCTAAATATTTTTGTTGCTCAAAAGTTTCAGTCTTACAGAAATTGCTATGCTTTTTTTTACGCTGCGGAAACTGACCGGACATACGCTTTTGAAATTCGCAACCTGTCAAGTTCTCTTGCAGATATACTGAGTTTCATGTGCAGAATTCCCAAATAGAATTCCATTGGATGTTGAAAATCCACAAATAAAAAACAAAACGACTTTATTTAAAACAAGACACATGAAAAAGAGACTAAAAAAGATATAAAAAATGCGTTAAAAAATACTTGTAAAAAATATAGACACAATGAAACGCAATGAAAGAAAAATATCCAAATTCACTTAATAGGTGCAGAAATGCTGCAATATCAGATACTCATCAAATACTCATCATAGGAGTGTAGCCTGAAGCATAGGTTTAATATTGTCTAAATAGACTGAATTAAAATTCTTCTTCCTCCAATAAAATGATTTAAAAGGGTTTGTTATTTATATTTTATTTTTATCCAATCTGCTTGCTGTTCATAAAAATAATAAAATCGGCTATATTCAATAACCCCTGCTCCAGTGCCAGCTCTCCGACGCTACTCCCAGTCTTCATTGACAGGCTGCAGTTGTGGCATATGTGACTGCTGCAGCCAATCACTGGGATCAGCAGCTCATGCCTGGTACTTTTGTGTGCTGGTGCTCTGCATTACCCTTCATTCCCTTGTAAGTATTTGGTCCGTATTTTTGCCTCAGTTTATGCACGACAAATCCAGCATTGTACCTTAGGGTAGATTCACACTGGCGTATGACTCGCACGAGTGCAAAGAGAAATCTCACATTACACTCGGCCCCATGTAAGACAATGCTGCAGCTCCCATCTGCAAGTGTTTCCTCAGTCCTAATCGGACTGAGGAAAAAAAATCGCAGCATGCTATGATTGTCAGTGAGAGTCTGGTCACTCGCACCCATACAAGCCTATGGGTGCGAGAGAAATGTCAGACTGCACTCTGAAGACATCAAAGTGCAGTGCAATATACGCACAGACTGACAATGGAGGAGATGGGGAGATTAACCCCTCCCTCTCCTCTGCAGCTGTGATCTGATCGCAGGATCGGATCACAGTCGCATGACACTCGGCTCATGCTCACAGCAGAGCCTGAACCGAGGATCTGTAGCATATTGCATCTGTTACTCTCGCATCTGTTACTCTATGTGACCGCAGCCTTACAGAGAGAAAGTAGAATTGAAAGATTGATGGCTGTTTTATGATTTGGAGACACTCCTGGTTTTTGCATACAAATACTGATCAAAAATACTAATGTGTAAAAAAAGCCTAAGATGGCTCTGTAAGTGTAGGAGACGTGAAATGACCTTGCATTAAGAAACCAGTTTTAAGAATTCATTGAATTGGTTTTCCATTATTTTAAGACCATCGTCCATGAGGGGAATATAGTACAGATAAGTCATTTATGGTTACTTTTTTCGTTCCTTGATCTAATGGTCCCTGCCAGTCCCTGCAGTTACGCCATGCTGTCCTTGTGCTCATGCAGTCACTGGTCTGTGGTGATAGCGGCCAGTGATACGATCATGCAGTTATGTACCCAATGTCATCCATTCATCGATATTCCGTACCTCTTTGCCTTTACAGACTTCCTTTCACTGCACATCCCCCTTTCATGTGGTTTGTGGTCAGAAATCAGCTGAGAGCAACTTTGGGGGAAAAACTGATAAGAGAATTCCAAATTGTCCTGCAAGACGATCGGAAAGAGCTCACTGTTGATCCTCAGTTAGCTCCTCCACTCCTTTAATACTGGAAAACCCCTTTAAGGTGTATAATGTGGTGATAGGCTAAGTTACCAGAACTATAAGGCTTGAGCTAACAATTTATAAGTGCCAGATGTTGTCAACACCTTGATATAGCTCCATTTAGCAGCATAGACATGTGAAATCCCCAAACACGGGAGATGCCTTCATTGCTCTGATACGGACAGGACTCTGCTATATGTAGAGGGATGAGACAACCCCTTTAAATAAGCATTGAAAGGTTTCCATATTGCTCTCCAGGTTGGAACCTCCGCATTGCCCTGGTGATAATGTGTCCTCTCCTTATGTGATTTACTACCATAGTCTTGTATATAAATGTAAGGCGTCCTCTATCATATCCTCCGCTTTCTCCTTTCCTGTCTTACCTTTCCTCTCCCTCTAAATGAGAGGCTGACAGTACCTGGAAAGTGCAAGGACAGTGCAGGGTCTATGCAGGGTGTGGGATTGTAGCAATTGGACCTTGTGACCAAGATTAATGAATCTCAGATGGATTTTAATTAGTGCAGCTGGAGTCATCAATTATCCGCAGAACACAAATATTGTTATATTTGGGAAATTCTTGATTTATTTTATTCCTTTGGCCACTAGATTTAGATGAATGAGATCTCATCATAAGCATTCAGAGGAAAACTGCTCGAGGCTACAGTTTATTATTTAGGACACAATCAGCAAGAGTAAGCGCCACTGAACAAAAGACTGTAAACTAGTCTCAGCATTAATTTGGAAATTCTGCTGATATGTGTGGCCACGTACAGATCGTCAGAAACATTAGACCATCTCCTGCAGAATACGGAGCGGCCTGTCAGGCAAAGAATAAGCAACTGTTATTGTCCGGCAGATGATCCATAACTGAGTGTCATTGTATGTGCACATGCAGCGCACAACAGCCACATTTAATATGACACCCAACACGCTCTGCCTTTATTAGACTTCTGGAGCTTCTGTGCAAACAAGGGACCGAATAAGCAATAAGCAACAGACAAGAAGTGAAATTTGCAACTCGGTGCCAGTGTTATGTAGGATATATTAGCATATATGTTTGCTATGAAAGCCTCCATACATCAACAAAATCTGATTTGCTTTGCTCTTCTGTCCACTGTTCTTATCTCAAACGTCGTTTATTCTCTTTGTTACAGGCTCACCGGGGTAATAATCACCACAAGGATGTGTGTTAAACCAAGATTTTTTTCAGGATACAAAATTGATGGCAGAAATTATTATTGGTGTAGAGGATTTGGGGACCACCACAATAGCCAGGACCTTTTGGGAGGCACCACCATAGCCAGAACCTTTTGGGAGGCACCACAATAGCCAGGACCTTTTGGGAGGCACCACAATAGCCAGGACCTTTTGGTAGGCACCACAATAGCCAGGACCTTTTGGGAGGCACCACAATAGCCAGGACCTTGTGGGAGGCACTACAATAGCCATGACCTTTTGGGAGGCACCACAATCGCCAGGACCTTTTGGGGGACACCACAATAGCCAGGACCTTTTGGGAGGCACCACAATAGCCAGAACCTTTTGGGAGGCACCACAATAGCCAGGACCTTTTGGGAGGCACCACAATAGCCAGGACCTTTTGGGAGGCACCACAATAGCCAGGACCTTTTGGTAGGCACCACAATAGCCAGGACCTTTTGGGAGGCACCACAATAGCCAGGACCTTGTGGGAGGCACTACAATAGCCATGACCTTTTGGGAGGCACCACAATAGCCAGGACCTTTTGGGGGACACCACAATAGCCAGGACCTTTTGGGAGGCACCACAATAGCCAGAACCTTTTGGGAGGCACCACAATAGCCAGGACCTTTTGGGAAGCACCACAATAGCCAGGACCTTTTGGGAGGCACCACAATAGCCAGGACCTTTTGGGAGGCACCACAATAGCCAGGACCTTTTGGGAGGCACCACAATAGCCAGGACCTTGTGGGAGGCACTACAATAGCCATGACCTTTTGGGAGGCACCACAATAGCCAGGACCTTTTGGGGGACACCACAATAGCCAGGACCTTTTGGGAGGCACCACAATAGCCAGAACCTTTTGGGAGGCACCACAATAGCCAGAACCTTTTGGGAGGCACCACAATAGCCAGGACCTTTTGGGAGGCACCACAATAGCCAGGACCTTTTGGGAGGCACCACAATAGCCAGGACCTTTTGGGAGGCACCACAATAGCCAGGACCTTTTGGGGGGCACCACAATAGCCAGGACCTTTTGGGGGGGCACCACAATAGCCAGGACTTTTTGAGGGTTTTCTAACAGACACAGCAGCTCTTTATAAAAAGACTGACCAGCAGATTCACTAGGTGTGAACAGATCACACTGATAATCCAACAAACAAAAATATGTACAGCAGCACTCTGAAAGGCTAAAATGTAGCCATGAAATATAAGAATTTCGACACTGTATTACTGCTGTTGGAAAAAATGAGATACTTGGATTAAAAAATGGCCAATTTGTGTAAGCCTGATGGCCAACGACAAGGTGTACCTCTCTTTGTCAGAACCCTATCCTAATACGCCTCTCTCCGAGTTACAAAAAACAAACAAAAAAAACAAACTACAAGTAAGGCCGTTTCACACGTCAGTGAAAAACAGACATTTTTCACTGACATGTAAAACGCACAAGACCCTCCATGTTCCGTGATTCACGGCACATGTGGGTTGTCCATGTGCAATCCGTGATACATGATCCGTGATTGCATATTGTCGTATGCTCACCTGTCCCATTCCTGCTCTCTATGGTGCTGAAGTCTCCAGCTCTGCAGCGTCCGCCCACCGCTTTCTGCAGCTACTTCCGGGTCGGCTCTGGCTGCATTCATGAATATTCATGAGCCGGCGAAGAAGCTGCAGAGAGCACGGGCTGCACAGAGTGTCGCTGGAAAGGTGAGTTGAAAATGTTTATTTTAAAAGTCCGTGTTCACGGATCACACCACTGCGTGGTCCGTGGGACATCAGTGATGCCAGAAAAAAACTGACATGTCTACGTGCGGCAATCACGGGCACGCATGAACGCCGCACGGAGACACGGTCAGTGAAAAATCACTGATGTGTGAGTAGACCCATTCATTATAATGTATCTGCGTATGTCAGTGATTCTGGTACGTATAAAAAAAAAAGCACAAACGTACCAGAATCACTGACATGTGAAACAGACCTAATGGGAAAGTAGGATCCAGCTTAATGAAAACGCTGTGGCTGGAGGGCAGAGTGCTGCTCAGTCAGGAAGGAGTGGAATACTAATATATTATATTTTTATATTGGTATTTCATTCCTTTCTGACTGCGCACTCCGCTCTTCAGACAGAGTATTTTTATTTAGTTGGTTCCTACCTACCCATTACTTGTAAGTTTTATAACCCGTATAGAGGCGTATTAGGATAGGGTTGTGACAGAGATGTACATCTTGTCGTTGGCTGTCGAGCTTACATGAATTGGCCATTTTGTAAACCAAGTATCTAATTTTTTTCCAATAGCAGTAATGCAGTGCCAAAATTCCTATATTTCATAGTTACATATTTTAGCTTTTCAAAGTGCTGCTGTAGATAGTTTTGTAACAGCAGCTCCTTAGTCTCATTATTGCTAGTGAGCCTCATGTACTTTGCCCTTTTTCTTAAAGATCAAATGTTTAGGGTATGCTCACATAAATACAGGGTGGGCCATACATATGGATACACCCTGATAAAATGCAAGTGGTTGCTGATATCACCTTTCCGTTTATAGCATATTAGTACATGGGAGGGGCCAAACATTTGAGGCCGGGTGACGCCCATGGTTACCATCTGCAAAGCCGCCAATTTGAATTCAATAAGAAGGGGGTCATGTGACACATCAACCACATAGAGAATTGCACAAGAAAAACAATGGTGTGCTCATTTTTAATGTAGCTTTATTTATTATTGTGTTATTGACACTGCGGGGAGAAAACGGGAGCGATTGGTTTTTAGATGAGAATTAGGCTTTTATGTTTAACTTATCACATTTTATTTTTCTTTTCCATATCCAATATAAGGGGTGCTTTACACGCTGTGACATCGCTACTGATTTATCGTTGGGGTCACGTCGTTAGTGACGCACATCCGGCACCAGTAGTGACATCGCAGCGTGTAACACTAATGAGCAACGATCGCAAAATCGTTCCAAAACGGTGATCGTTGACACGTCGTTCATTTCCTTAATATTGCTGCTGTGACCGGTACGATGTTGTTCGTCGTTCCTGCGGCATCACACATCGCTATGTGTGACACCGCAGGAGCGACGAACATCTCCTTACCTGCGTCCACCGGCAATGCGAAAGGAAGGAGGTGGGCAGGATATTACGTCTCGCTCATCTCCGCCCCTCCGCTTCTATTGGCCGGCCGCTTAGTGACGTCGCTATGGCGCCGAACGCACCTGACCCTTGATGGAGGGACTATTTGGCGGTCACAGCGACGCCGCTGACCAGGTATGTGCGTGTGACACTGCCGTAGCGATAATGTTCGCTACGGCAGCGAGCACTAAATGTCACACGAGTGAAGCAGGCGGGTGCTATCGCGCTGGACATCGCTAGCAATCGCTAGCGATGTTGCAGCGTGTAAAGTACCCTTAAGTTCTGCTTCATTGCAGATTGTGACTAACCCATCTGATGCAACCAGGAAGTTATGCCACAAAACTGGAGGGGTTTTTGCATCATGAATTGACATGCTAGTGATAATTTAATCTGTGCTGGTCAATTTCTGCACAGAAAATATCTGCAGCATGTGACTGAGTATTAAAAAAACAAAACTTAAAATAATATGAACATATTCTCTACTGTAACTAAATAAAAGCATAATGCATATAAACATAGGGTACTTAGCAAACACTATTTTTGATCAAAAAAGCATAAAGCCATCTCACAACTACAAGGTGTACCCAATCAGTACAGTACCTACACTCTGTAATATTAAAACCTCACCATGTGTCAACAGACATCAATCTGAATAAGGGTACAGAGTGGCTGGGTCCCAACTAGACACACAAGCATGAGAAGTACTATACATGAAATGCCCAGGTCACTGAGAATGAGGCCACACCCTATTTGTACTTCCATTAGTCTGAATGAGGCCATGTTCCCCCGAAAATGTATCATTTTTTTCTCCGTAAAATGGGATAGGGCTTATTTGCAGAGGATGTTTTATCTATTTATTTTTTCAATGAATAACAATCCACATATATTCTAGAACAAAAAAAAAAACATGTTTTTCAAATATAGTTGTATCACGATGCCAAAAGGAAAACAAAGGATAGTATTGGTCCCTTAAAATATAATAACAAGTTAGGGGTACTTTGCACGTTACGACATCGCTACTGCGATCTCATCGGGGTCAAATTGAAAGTGACGCACATCCAATACCGGTAACGACGTCGCAACGTGTAAAGCCTAGATGCGCCGATAAACGATCGCAAAAGTGTCGTAAATCAGTGATCTGTGTAGTGTCGGACATTTTCATAATGTCGCACCAATAGGAGATACGATGTTGTTCCTCGTTCCTGCGGCATCGCTGTGTGTGAAGCCACAGGAGCAAAGAACATCTCCTTACCTGCCTCCACTGGCTATGCGGAAGGAAGGAGGTGGGCGGGATATTTACGTCCCGCTCATCTCCGCCCCTCTGCTTCTATTGGCCGCCTGCCGTGTGACGTCGCTGTGACGCCGTACGACCCGCCCCCTTAGGAAGAAGGCGGGTCTCTGGCCAGAGCGACGTCGCAGAGCAGGTAAGTGCGTGTGAAGCTTCCGTAGCGATAATATTCGCTACGGCAGCTAGCACAAGATATCACATGTGCGACGGGGGTGGGTACTATCGCGCTCGGCATCGCTATCATCGGCTAGCGATATCACAGCGTGCAAAGTACCTCTTAGTTATAGAGGACAAACAAAAGACTGAGATTAAATAGGCATTTCTCATCTGTGTTCACCAAGGAACTGACTGTACCAGGGATCATTCAACAAGTGAAAAATCAAAGTTCACCACCCGATATAATTAATTTAACACAAAAAGAAGTATGCCTACGTCTGAGTGAATTAAACATTGACAAATCCCCAGGGCCAGATGGCATTCATCCACGAATATTGAGGGAATTGAGCTCCGTAATCGACAGACCGCTGTATCTCATCTTTTTAGACTCGCTTGTAACAGGGTTGGTGCCTCAGGATTGGAGGATTCCTGATGTGGTACTGATATTTAAGAAAGGTAAGAGGGAAGATCCAGGCAACTACCGTCCAGTAAGCCTGACATCAGTAGTATGCAAAGTTTTTGAGGGCATTTTAAGGGACGACATGCAAAAATATATTGCAGAAAATAATATAATAACTGACAGACAGCATGGATTCATGAAAGATAAGTCATGTCTAACCAACCTGTTGGGGTTCTATGAGGGGGTAAGTGCAAACCTGGATACTGGTAATGCAGCTGATGTGATTTATTTGGACTTTGCAAAGGCATTTGATACTGTACCACATAATAGCCTTATACTAAAGCTCCAGAAGCAAGGACTAGGGGAAACTATATGCAACTGGGTAAGGAATTGGCTAAAAGATAGGAAACTAAGAGTAGTCATAGATAGGTATTCTAAAATCACAAGGACCTCGAGGCCTCATCTCAGCTATATATACTTACCTGTTGTCAGTGGGGGTGGAATCTGACCCCTTGCCAGCCCAGGATAGATGGAAATCTCTAATTCCCTCTCTACAGGTAGAGGAATGGGAAGAGATATTGGAATCTCCGACTGCGGTATCCCCGTCGGTTAATAATAAGTTGATTCAATGCTACATTATCCACCAGGCATACCTTACTCCAACTCGATTATTTAGTATGGGCCGTTCTCGTACATCGGAGTGCCCGAGGTGTCATCTCTCAGGGGCAAATTTCATACATATGATTTGGAGCTGTCCCAATATATCCTCGTACTGGCGGGGAGTGACATCTCTGCTGACATCGATTGTGTCGATTCCTGTTTTGTGTGACCCTTTGATATGCCTGTTTGGGGTGGTGGAGGAAGAGTCCTGGGATCATTACATGACAATATTCCTCAGAGAGGCATTGTTTCTGGCTAGGAAATTAATAGCTCTGAGGTGGATGGGAGATTCGAATCCAACTGTGCGGTCCTGGGTTAAACTAGTCAATGCAACCATAGTCTATGAGCGGGTGGTATATTATAATAGGGGGTGCCCGGGAAAATTTAACAAAATCTGGGGTTTGTGGAATTCTTGCGGAGGTTTGAGGGAGATTATGCGGATAATGGTGGTTCCCGTTAGATGTTTGATAGTATTGATAGTAAAGTGTCAGTCTTTGCTGATGACACCAAACTATGTAGGATATTAAAAACTGACCTTGATAGTACAATATTCCAAAAAGATCTGGATAAGTTGTCAGAATGGGCAGATACTTGGCAAATGAGATTTAATGTTGATAAATGTAAAGTAATGCACCTAGGACGGAGTAATCCTATAACTGCATATACATTAAATGGAAGTAAACTCGGGACTACAGAACAGGAGAAAGACTTGGGTATTCTCATTACAAATAAGCTGAGCAGCAGCACTCAATGTCAAGCAGCAGCTGCTAAAGAAAACAAGATTTTAGGGTGTATAAAGATCCTGTGATCCCAACGTATTGTTACCTCTCTATAAATCACTTGTAAGGCCACATCTGGAATATGGGATCCAGTTTTGGGCTCCACATTTTAAAAAGGACATTCAGAAGTTAATTCAATTCTAAGTTAATTCAAAGGCGGGCGACTAGGCTACTACAAGGAATGGAAGGCCGCCCATATGATGAGAGGTTGAAAAAGTTAGATATGTTTAGCTTAGAAAAAAGATGTCTCAGAGGAGATCTCATTTATATGTATAAATACATGTGTGGTCAATATAAAGGACTGGCACATGACTTATTTCTTCCAAAGACAATACTAAGGACCAGGGGGCACTCACTGCGAGTGGAAGAAAAGCGATTCCGGCAGCTAAATAGGAAAGGGTTCTTTACAGTTAGAGCAGTCAGACTGTGGAATGCCCTACCACAAGAGGTAGTAATGGCAGACACTATAACAGCTTTTAAAAAAGGGCTGGATGATTTCCTCACTACACACAACATTGTTGGTTATAAATGACTTAGGACCAAATGTAGAACTGGTGTAGAAAGGTTGAACTAGATGGACCTAGGTCTTTTTTTCAACCTAAGTAACTATGTAACTATGGAACATTCTAGAACATCAACATAACTCTCCAAAGCCTGTGTGTAACACGTGTCTATCTATCTATATATCTAGCTATCCATCCATCACACATGCATACCATTTCCTGAAGCAGTCTTATCAGGATATAAACACTGGAGGACCTATGAAATGTGCAGTTTGTTCTCCCTTCCACCTAATACCAGTCCTGCATACCAGTCTGTCTCCTGTTCAGTTCTTTTAGACTTCTGCAATTAAGAGACCTTTGGTCACATGACTGCAGTCACCAATATCCTTAAAAGGAATCTGTCACCAGGTTTTTGCTCCCCTATCTGAGAGCAGCATAATATAGAGACAGAGACCCTGATTCCAGCGATGTGTCACTTACTGAACTATTTGCTGTCATTTTGATAAAATCAATGTTTTCTCTGCTGCAGATCTAGCAGTTATACTGAACTCCTGAATATGCTGGACTACCTGGCAGCAGGCCAAGCAGAGACATTTCACAACTTGCTTGCAAAACATGATCTCAGTGAGCTAGACCCTTTAGGATGTTTTGATTAATTTTATTGATAATGGAAGGATGGGAGCTGTAAATGTGTGCGCGACCAAGTTCTGTGAACCCTAACCATTCCCATTGTGTAAGGTCTTCTTCATTACAGACTTTGAACCCAAGATGTTAGCCATTTACAGATATAGATAGGACTGTGGAATCCCCAGTGATCCTGAGCTTGGGGCTCTGGAGCCCCTAGCAAAGGGCTCTCAGCTCCACCCTGAATGGAGTGGAGGTGGGTATGCTTGACCTTCATTTAGAGCAGCACTCCAGCATTTTTTTTTCCCCAGCGCTGGAGTCCTGATTTAAATATTAGCCCCCTCCCCCTCGTAATATGCTCGACCTTCCCGTGGCTTCACCTTTTACGGACGATGCTCCGGGCCCTCGGCAACATCTTGTGACTTTAACTTCAGACTGGACGGAAGTCAGAAGTTACATCACAAGCTTCCAATGCATCTTTATGAGAACCTAAGTAACCAAGCAGTGCCGTGATGTTCAATACTTTACAGTGGACAAAGAACAACATATTAGAATATACGCAGTACCAAAATATAATGCAACACTTTTCTTTTTCCTCTTATTTTTCATGAAGCCATTTATTGGGGCCAGCCTAAGGCACACCTGCTCAATAATCATGCTGTCTTATCGGCATCTTGATATGCCACACCTGTGAAGTGGGTGGGTTATCTCAGCAAAGGAGAAGTGCTCACTAACACAGATTTAGACAAATTTGTGAACAATATTTGAGAGAAAAGGGGTTTTATGGACATATAAAAAGTCTTAAATATTTGAGTTCAGCTCATGAAAAATAAGAGCAAAGACAAAAGTGTTGTGTTTATATTTTTGTTCAGTGTACAATACATGGCGCATGCACAGTACCCTTTTGCAGGTGCAGAATAGTCTAGTGGAAACCAACAGATTGGTTAGAGACTCAGTGGGTACATAATGGTTACCCTATTTTATAACATTCTCTTAGCTTGGCCATGTTTTGTAAAAATGAAATATAATTATGTACATAATATGTTCAATTTTAATGCAGGCTTGTCTCTGCAAATACGAGTGGCTGCTGCTAAGTCTTTGGCTTTGTTTTTTTTTTTGTTTCTATGTTAACGAATGTTACATCACATGAAAGCCTTATGTGTCTAATATTTTTTTCAAAATTTTTTGTTTGTTGCTTATGGCAACAGTGTTCTAGAAAGCAAAATGGTGGAGTCTAATGCGATTTTCACAACAACTGAGAGCAGACATCATGGGCATTTCCCGTGAACGTGTTTGTGTCATTATCCATGAACATTTGGACATGGGGAAGCTATCTGCAAAGTGGGTCCCCAAATGTTTGACAGCAGATCACAGAAGCATGCGAGTGAAAACTTCCCAGTCCATTTGTTATCGTTTCCGGACTTATAAGAACTTCCTGGGTCGACTGGTCACTATGGATGAGACCTAAATTTATTTGTATGACCTTGAAAACAAGGAGCAGTCAAGAGTGGAGGAACAGTGGTTCTCCTCGTCCAAAGAAGTTCAGGGTGCAAAAATCAGCAAATAAGGTGATGGCGTCTGTGTTCTGCGATAAGGAGGGCGTGCTGCTAGTGGACTACCTTCAAAAGGGTTCCACCATCAATGCAATGTATTACATTGAACTTTAGAACCAATTGAGGGCAGCTCTGAAGGCCAAAAGGCACGGCAAGCTGTCCAAAGGAATTTTGTTCCTATAAGACAACACCTCCGCTCACACTGCACAAGCGACCACGGCAAAACTGGCAGAGCTGGGCTGCAAGCCGGTTGACCACCCACCTTATTCACCAGATCTAGCTCCCTCCAACTATCATCTGTTTCCAAACCTGAAGAAACACCTCAAGGGTACCAAATTTCACACCATTTCTGATGCCATGGCTGCTACGGATGCCTGATTTGAGGCACAACTGAAATCCTTCTTTTTGCTAGGCTTACAGAACTTGGAATACCGATGTAAAAAGTGTGATGATGTCAGTGGAGAGTATGTGGAATAAATGTAAAGTTTCATCATCCTATCTTGTTTCTTTTTGTGTAAAGTCAAAGACTTATCAGCAGCCCCTCGTATAACTACATGGATGTATAGATGGTTGCCTCTCAGAAATAAACAGGTCCAAAACCAATGTTTTATGGACATACAAGGTTTTCTCTTCTGTTTGCTTGAAAAGTGTGGCCGTGCAAACGAGAACAAGTCGAGCACTAAGTCCCGTGTAATGAGTAAATCCACCCATGCTGTAGTAATTTTGTAGGTTTATTGTTGGACTAAGAAATCGATTAGGAATGACCAAGGTTATCTTCATCCAGGGAACTGTTATACATCAAGCAAGATGTTACAATTGTAAAATTATGTTATAAGCCATTAACTCAACCTAAGAACAAACCTTCCATTACCGAGGTGACTGGGGCTTGTATAATGAATTGGGATATTGTCTTCTTATTGCACTTTGATCAAACTTTCAGCCACCACCGCCGTTAAAATACCGGATGTTTTCCTGTTGTGCTGTAAATGCAAGAGCGGTTACAACTTTTCATTCCCTTCCATAAACTAAAATAATTTTATTGCGTTGTTTTTACTATGCTGGAATATAAAGAAATAAGGCAGTCCCTTCCTCTCACGCAAATTACCATAAATATTGGCAATGCTGATTTTTCTTAGATCATTAGCATATCATGCTGCGACCCACACTACAATGTACCATTAACAAAGCAGCCTTCCTGTAATTAATGTAAATAATATGGAACTGTAGCGCAAGTAACCCAGTCAGCCTTGGCAAAATTCATTTGTCATAATGTATTGTGTAAGGAACTCAGCCTAGTTTTAAATTAAACTTCATAGATTTGCCCCCTTTATTTGTTACACTTGGGCCATAAATTTCAATGAAACATGCACCTATGTAAGGGAAAGTGAAGCCAATTCATAGACTGGAATTAAATTTTCATTATTTACTGTGCTTTTTCCTGCACAGGGCAATTAGTATCTTCACAAGGCTGAAAAAAAGCTAGTTTAAAGTAGCAGTGTGTGGGTGGAAAGGCCAGCTGATACATATATATTGTACTGTAGGTTGTTAGCTGGTGGCTCCGATTCCTTACAAAAGTTAAATAATGTGTGAACCTACAAGACTTCTTCAGATCCAGAGAAGACATTTCATTCAGTCTTAAAGGTTATGCACCACAGAGAAAAATATGTATTAGGAAAATCATAATGTGCCAAGAATTATATTTCCCACAATTGCTGCTGTAGAGGTTTAATTTCATGTGTTTGTATGGTAAATATAAAGGGCACTTTACACACAGCGGTTGTGCGTCACAGGCAAATCGTTGCCCATGGCACACAACATCGCTAACAGCCGTCACACGTACTTACCTGCCTAGCGACGTCGCTGCTGCTGGCGAACCGCCTCCTTTCTAAGGGGGCGGTCCGTGCGGCGTCACTAAGCGGCCACCCAATTGAAGCAGAGGGGCGGAGATGAGCGGCCGTAACATCCCGCCCACCTCCTAACTTACTCATTGCCGGCAGCCACAGGGACGGTGATGTTCCTCGTTCCTGCGGTGTCACACATGGCGATGTGTGCTGCCGTAGGAACGACGAACAACATCGTACCTGCAGCAGCAACGATATTAGAATGACATGTCAACGATCAACGATATGGTGAGTATTTATGATCGTTAACGGTCGTTCCTGCGTTTCACACGCAATGACGTCGCTAACGAGATCGGATGTGCGTCACGAATTCCGTGACCCCAACGACATCTCGTTAGCTATGTCGTTGCGTGTAAAGTGGCCTTAAGGGAGCCCTAGCTGTCCCTCATCCCAGAGATACGTCTGATGGTGACTAGGTCTGGGCCACCTTCCTACCTATGCTCCTGTCCAGCCCTGATCTAATACCCCTTCCATCCCTGCCCCAGGGGGTGGGATAGGAGCGTGAAAACACCAACAGTGGTAGACAAACAGGAAAAAGCAAAACTCTTTTACACAGCACGCTCACACATAGTAATCAGACAACAAGTGATAAGGAGGAAAACTAAAGCAGGGAGGAAGTAACCAAATGACAGGGGAGAAATTTCACTGCACAATAAAGCAACACGCAGTAAATCACCAGACTGGAAAACAGCACACTGATTGTTGTAGCAGAAAGCTATAGTCGGCAAAGGAAGACTAATTCCTTCATCTTAAAAAGGTGGGGAGTACCTGTGATAGGTCTCCCGCAACATATGTTCAAAAAGGTAAAAATTAACTCCTGCTAGTCCAATCACTTATGAGTTGGTCCACGCCCAAGAAACTATGGTGAGGAGTTTGTGTCTACGGGTCTGTACAGTATCTGATGCCGCCATGACATTCGGCAAGTCTAGAGCAAAATGCCATGTGACATGAATGATTGAATAGACCTTCCTATCAGGATTACACTGTCAAGCACCAATGTTCTCATAGCTGCTCTATGCATATATGATTGAGTAGAGATGTTCTCCATGCAGAGGTACTAGTATAACTCGGTGCCAATTCAAGTTTCTTTTGCCAAATTGAATACAATCTTTTAATTATGCTTAAAATCCCTTAACAGGCAATTCATATCACAACTTTTGTGTGGCCACGTAAAGCACAATCCTTTCCCAGCAGAAAGGATTGTGCTTTATTCTGTATTATTATTTTTTATTTATTTTGCTCACAGCAGCATACAGGCATCTTCCCCATGCTGAAAAGCTTTTTGATTGACTGAGCTGCAGCTGTGCAATAAACTTTTTTAGCTTACGAACAGCACCTGAACTCCGACACTGACTATTTTGAAAAGTCCATGTTGGAGTTTGAATCCCAGACACAAGGTGTCTGGTACGAACCCCGAACTTTACAGTCGGGGTTTGCTCATCCGTAAAAGTAATGCATGGTCTGCACAGATCTACATCTTGAGATTTTGACCCTGATGCTTGGTAGAATCCACTTATTTCCATCTATAGAATCCCACAAAGACATAATGGAGAAAAGTGTAAAAGAAACCTTTCAGGTGCAATATGCACCCAGAACTACGAGCAGTTCTGGGTGCATCTTTCTAATCTCTGCCTAAGGCTATGTGCCCATAGGGAAAGTGTCCTGCGGTTATATCCACAGGACATTCCGCAGGAGCTCCCAGAAAACCGCAGCACAACTTTGTCTATTTCAATGCTGCGGTTTATTTGCGGAATGTCCTGCAGATATGGTGCAGGCATTCTGCATTGAGAATACAGTACCAGCTTCTGCACTGCATCCTCAATGCAGAACAAGTGCTGAGTGATCAGGGCGTTCATACCTCCATCACGCAGCACTTCTCTCCGCCGTGTCTGCACTGTGCAGGAGAAGGTGGGCAGGCCTGAACTAGCTCTGACTGTCACATGACTGGAGCTCGCGTAGGCCCCGCCCATCTCCTCCTTCCTGCTCCTGTGCACGGAGGGAAAATGACTCGGGTGTCTGATATCAAGGCAGGTAAGTATGGGACCAAGGCAGATTTCCGCAGGTAAATCCGCAGGAATAATTGACATGCAATTATGTGCGGCTGCGGGACATCCGCAGCATATTCCGCAGCCGCACATTCCGCAACGTGGATACAACACTCCCCATGTCCCATAGGATAACATGGGCAGTGTCTGTACATGCTGAAACCTGCGGATTTATCTGGAAAATCCAGATTAATCCACAGGTTTTCCGCGGCAAAATCTGCAGAAGCAAGCTCCCGTGGGCACATAGCCTAACTGTCCCTGTATCTAGTAGCAAAAATAAAGGGATCTTTAGAAAAAGTATTTCTAAACATGCTTTATGATATGCTAATGAGCGTAGGGACTAGTCTCAAGGTAGTTAGTTCCTGTGGTCATTTTGCCTGCTTAGCATTTTACACCTGGCTTCATAGTGCGTATGACCGGAAGTGTGGTGACTTCTGATTATGCGCACTGACCCTCATATGCGTATGACCGTCGTTCTGAAGCGATAACAGCAGACACAGGTACGCACACCACCGTTGATAAAGCTAGGCAATGGGCATTGCATTGCATTGCATAACATGCTAAGAGGGTGCAACTAACGCCCTTACGACTAGTCCCTGCTCTCATCAGCATATCATAAAGAATCTTTAAAAATACTTTTTCTAAAGATCTCTTTATGTATGCCTTTTATATAGCCTGGCACAGTTAGGCAGGGATTAGAAATATGAGCCCAGAACTGCTCGTGGTTCTGGGTACATATTGCACCTGACAAGTTCCCTTTAATTTTTGTTAGTAGTTTAAACATTATACAAAAAAATAAAATCCTAAATGTAATGTTCTGTTTAATCTGCAATAGCAGCCGGATTTTTACTTGGCCTGATAGTGTGGAAGTGGTTAAGGATATTTGTTTTTATATTTTTTTGTAACATTCCTGTCAGCAGATCTAAAGCATTGCGTTCTATCTCCGCTTGCTCCTACTGCCCTTTGACTTCGAAACACAGAAGAGCATTGTAAATTTTTCATGAAGAGGTCTCAGTCCGTAAAACAGCAAACAGAAATAATGTTTTAAACGCAATCATTGTCAAGCCTGAACAATGTAATTTATCAAGAGAGCGTTTTTGTACTATATAATAAGTTTCATATATTAATACAATTTTTCATCCTATGTCAGGCGTCTGATTTATGAATAGCCCATGATCTAAGGTGATCACTGAATTATAATTCAAGCAATAAGAAGCCTGGAACAAGACTCGGCAACTGCTCCCCTGCATTAGCTTACGTGCCACCAAGCCAATTTACTAAACATCCGTGGGCTAAATGATACTGTGCTTCTAATTCAGAGGAGGCACTTGTTAATTAGATAAATGTTAACGCTCTCATTATTTTAAAATGATTTAAGAACGGGGAAAAATCTTCCAGCCTAAATTCAGATAGCCATGATAGTGCTCCGGTTATGGTGTTATAATAAGAGTGTTCAAGATGGATAGCCCGGCCCAATATAAAGCAATTAGAACCTGCTTTATGTACAAGAATTGTCTCCCTTTTGACACTTCATATATTAATATTTTAAAGATTGCCACTAGTTTACACTTCGCTTATTAATTCAGTCTCTTTCAATTTCTGCTTATTCTGGTAAATCCAATCAATAATAAGAAGTGTATGTTGGGAAAAAATAGGGTGAAAACTAAGACTATGGGAATGAAGCTTGGGAGTGAGTATGGAAGTCAAACAGTTACATTAGAAAGATGCCTGCATAAGAGGCCTAAGAAGCCTGTGCAGCATTTAAAGGGAACCTGGCAGGTCCAATATGAACCCAGAACCATGACCATCTGGGTGCATATTGCTATTCCCTGCCTAACCGTCCCTGTATACACTAGCATAGATAAAGAGATCTTTAGAAAAAGTATTTCTAAAGCACTTATATCATATTCTAATGAGTAAGGGGACTAGTCCCCTGGACGTTAGTTCCCCTGGCTATTCAGCTTCATTAGCATGTTAGTATGCCCCTGTGGGTGTGCTAACATGCTAATGAATGTGCAACGTCAGAGGATGATGTCACTCACCTCTCCACAGCCATCGTGTCCGACGCTGGATTTCGGCTCAGTGCACATGACCACAGAGGTTCGGTCATGCGCACTAGGAAGCCAGGTGTACGCGTCCCGGCTTCAAACTGAAGTAGTGTGCATAACCGGAAATCCGGGATCATGTGCACTGAGCTGAAGTCCAGGAGTCAGACGAGATGGCAGCGGAGAGGTGAGTGAGATTATCCTCTGACGGTGCGCTTTCATTAGCATGATAGTAGGCCCACAGGGGCGTACTAACATGCTGATGGAGCTGACAAGCCAGGGGAACTAACGCCCTTGGGACTAGTCCCCTCGCTAATTAGTATACGATATAAGGTCTTTAGAAATACTTTTTCTAAAGATCTCTTTATCTGTGCTACTAGATACAGAGATGGTTACGCAGGGATTAGCAATATGCACCCAGAACTGCTCGTGGTTCTGGGTGCCTATGGGACCTAAAAGGTTCCCTTTAATGACGAGCTAAGATCTCGATCTGCGAATGTGCCGTGACTAGCGCCATTTTGCTGGAAAATGTTGGGAGATGAATGTGCGCAAGCGCTGCCCAAGATAAGGGTGGCGCTAGCATGAAATTTAAAAAACAGCTTATGCAAATGTGAAGAAGCCATGGCAGAACCCAAGATCCACCCCAGAGTCCCACCGAACAATCCTGCCCCGATGCATGAAGAGGCTATTGTACCAAAACTTCTAAGGTGAATTAAAAAAGAACCAGGCTGTGGATCTTTTCACTGCAGGTATCCATTAAATCAGTATAACAGAACCATTATGGACATACCTTTAGTTTAACAGGTTAAATTGATGACAAGTTCTTTTTAAATTCTTGTTTGTTTTTTGTAAGCAGCATACAATTTGTAAATCTTGCTAAGAAATCTAAATTACCGTAAGGGTGACTATTTTGGATTTCAACTGAATGTAGCTTGCAATATGTAGGCAACCCTGCTCTTCAATTTGTTGAAATATACACTTGGAAAGCCACAGAAAACCACTAGGTTAACTACTACTTTTACATTGATGGTCTATCCTTAAGCCTGCTTTACACGAGACGACCGATTGTGCGATAGCACGATCGATCGTACCCGCCCCTGTCGTGTCACAGGCAATTAGTTGCCCGTAGCGCACAAACTCGTTTATCCCCCATCACACGCACTTACCTTCCGGACGACCTCGCTGTGGGCGACGAACGTCCACTTCCTGGAGTGGGAGGGACGTTCGACGTCACAGCGACGTCACACGGCAGCCGGCTAATAGAAGCGGAGGGGCGGAGATGAGCGTGATGTAAACATCCCGCCCACCTCCTTCCTTCCACATAGCCTGCGGGAGCCGCGGGACGCAGGTAAGCTGTGTTCATCGTTCCCGTGGTGTCACACGGAGCAACGTGTGATGCCATGGAAACGATGAACAACCGCCGCCATTTTAATTAAACAATTTTACGAAACCTAGCGACAAGTACACGACTCACGATTTGTGAGCAATACTGTGTCGCTAGGAGGTGTCACACAGCCCGACGTCGCAAGCAATGCCGGATGTGCGTCACAAAAACCGTGACCCCGACGATCTATCTAACGATAGATCGTCTCGTGTAAAGCACCCTTTAGTATAGGTCATCAATGTCTGATTGGTTAGGGTCAGACACCCGGCAACCATGCCGATCAGCTGTTCTTGTTGCTGGCAGTGGCAGCCTGTGGCTGGAAATGCTAATTCCACAGCTGCTCCGTCTTCAGACAGCAGCCAGGTACTACACAGGTGGATGTGTAGTACCTGGCCGCGGCCTCTATTAAAAGACAGGGCAGCTCAAAAAGGGATAGCCTTACTTGTACAAAGTATAAGAAACTAAAGCGAAACCAAAGAAATGAGCCAGACCATTTGTTGGTATACATGTAGAAGCACACTTAACCTATGGCCATTTAACAGACAAAAAATAATATAAAAACAAAATGAGCAAATACCTATTGTAAGTAAATAAATAGGAAATTTAAATAATATAGGGTACTTAGTTAACACCTTTTTGATTAAAAAAAAAAGAGTAAAAGCCATCTCACTGTGACAAGGTGTACCCAATCGGCAAGTTCCAAACTGAAATATTAAACCTCTCTATGTATCTACAGATCTCAATATAGATGGGGGTGGAGCAGGACCCTCCCTCTTCCAATTAAAGGAAAACTACTTAAGCACACTCCACATTATTACGCATGCCACAGGTTTCAAGCAAAATGGGAAAAGAAAAACAATATTTCTTATGCTGAAAAAAAAACAAATAATCCCATACCTTGGACAAAGTAGAAAGACTTTAGATTTTTTTCACAAAAACTTAAGCATGGGCATCGCACTGTGAAGACATTTGTGCCTGATACACATCACTGTTTGTGCAGATAAAGGCATAATGAGGAAGGTTTCTGCCAGACAAGTTCATCGGATTAAGAGAGCACCTGTTCAAGTACCATTGCAAAGCAGCAAACAGGTATTTGAAGCTACTGATGCCTTTGGAGTCCCATGAACTTCAAGGTGTAGGGTTCTCCAGAGGCTTGCAATTGAGTATAAACCTACTGTTCGGCCCCCCTAAACAGTACTCACAAGCAGAAACGGTTGCAGTGTGCCCAGATATACATAAACATTAATTTTAAAACAATCCTTAACTAGGTTGCAGCGTCAGTAAGAAGGTGACGGAGTCATCTTTTGAGCTAGAATCATGGGGAGAGAGCTGTTAAACCCCTTTACGTCCTCTGAAGGTATGAGAATGGCCTCGGCAAAGTAAATAGAGTTTCTGACTGACGACATTCTCTTATGGTAAAAAACAACAGTGTCTTAACATAGCAAAGTCATTTTTATACTTGACAATGCATCATCTCATGGCAAAAGATTACCTGTGAGTCATTGGCATCTACTAATATAAAGGGACAGAAACTCATGATGTGACCACCTACTTTCCCTGACTTCAAGCCTATTGCGAACCTTAGGAATATCCTCATTCAAAAGATCAATGAGGGTAGGAGGCAGTTCGCATTAACACTAGAAGTCCCAGAAATTTCGAGCTCCCCCCTGAAGTCCCGAAAGAGGGTCAAATGACCCTTAGTCCAAACTGAATAGAACTAACTAGAAACTAAATGGCTAAACTCAATGGAAAACAACAACCTCCTGTGGTGCAACTGTAATGGGCTTAATTACAGAACAAAAGACGGTGATTATAGAATGTTAGCTAAAATCCTTCAGGTCATTCGACCCGTCTCTGGGTTCCAAAGGTAGAAATGTTAAATGACCCCTCTCTGGGACTTCTAGTGTTAAAACAGCATCTCTGGGAGGATATTCTGACATCCTGAAAAGAAATTCTCCAAAAACTCACAAGTTCAATGAATAAAAAACTTGTTAATAAATTTGATTTTTACTTTAAAGGTTGATGATTTGAACATTATACTGACTTATTTTCATCAACTATTGAGGAAAATCAGAGAAAAATAGCATTTATATACTAATTTGGAATGTAGCGTACCCATTTTACATGTAAACTTTATTATATGTATGTAACAACATTTCCATGGCATGCTTTCCTCATATTTTAGGTGTATGTCTTAGAATTTTTACATGTCTTCCAGCTTTGACGCACAGGAAAGAAATGACTGCTTTTAGTCTGTGTAAAAATGGATGCACTGTAATAAGTAGCAAGCTCATACGTATCCTGATCTGCGAATCTTGTATATCATCTGCTCACACTCCTAGAAAAAAATCATCCCAGGCGCAGCCATTATTTGTATGCTTTTACCCTATTTAATAAGTAGCTAATGCAGGCTGGAGCGGTTGTTTTTATTGCACCACTTGCACGGTATGGAGTGTGCTGCATAATAAAATAAAAGCAATATTGTGGTTATTTCAGGGGGACCCATCACAGCGGTGTTCAAGCATCATAACGTATCTAGTTTGTCTGCGCATGAAGCGCTTTAAGTTATGACCTAAATAACAAGCACCATTATTATGGTTGTGAATTGTATTGTGGTCAGAGCCGCAGCGTCTTCTGTGTTTAGCCTTTCAGCCACGGACGCTCTTCTGTCTTCTTCATCCCACTATATGGTTTACTTTACAAATCCAGTTCCGGATCCGATTTGCCTATTGATGGTTTTGAATGAAAGATTTTATTAGATGATAAATGAGAGTTGAGATATTATTGAGCAGCAACACAAGTCAAGAGGCGCTAAGTTTCAAAAGCAATATGAATTTTCATACTTGTCCAGCCTTTTAGACCTTTATTGTGACCAAAAATTGTCAAAACTTTACCTACAACTTAATCCAATGCAAGCAAGTCTGATGCTCTGAATGGGCTCAGCTCGAGTAATGAGTATTATGGAAGTCAATGATTGGGCAGTTCGTCTCTCTGCCCACATACAGCCAGCTATATAGAGAGCATTTCCAGGGGAGGGAGGGTGTTTTATTTTTTTATTTTTTTTTTTACACTTTACATCCAAAAACGTGCTTTTTATCCCCAGGGAGAGCCATTCAGATACTGCAAATGGCTCACACTGGAGTGCCGGCTCACATCATTCAGTGAAGGGAGATGGCTCTTTGTGTTCATGTTTCACGAATAACACATACAAGCATCCATGATACTCGGCCGAGTACCCAAGCACCCTGATACTCGACCGAGTACCTGAGCACCCCAATGCTAAATTGAGTATTGAGCAGTGGCGAGCACGCTCGCTCAACACTAGTAACCTTCTCTGAACTGGTGGCTGAGATTGGTCAGATACTAGGTTTTACAACTATGCCTCAACAAGGAATTTGGAGCGTCCTGCTTTCCCAGGCGCAATGTGCTCCTGATTGACTGCTCAGATGAGTGGCATCATCACGCTTCTTGCCCAAACTGTGCGCTCTGATGCTTCAGAGCCAGGTATGGCTACGCAGGATGAGATGAGCACAATGGCAGTTAAAATGGTTGGCTCCGGCAATGAGGCCAGCTAAAAAGCTTGTACTCTGTTCAGAGGTGAGCAGTAAACTTAGTAATGAAAACAACCAATAAAATTAAAAAGCCTTATGCTCTTTAGAACAGGGAAGATTCTTAAGGCCGCTTTACACGCAATGACATCGCTAAAGAGATGTCGTCGGGGTCACGAAATTCGTGATGCACATCCAGCCTCGTTAGCGACGTCATTGCGTGTGAAACATACGAACGACCGCTAACTATCAAAAATACTCACCTAATCATTTATCGTTGACACATCTTTCTAATCTCAAATATCGTTGCTGGTGCTGGATGCAGGTTGTTCGTTGTTCGTGAGGCAGCACACATCGCTGCATGTGACACTCCAGGAATGAGGAGCAACAGCTTACCTGCGTCCTCTGGCAATGAGCTGGGCGTCACTTTCTTTCGGCTGCTCTTCGCCCCTCCGCTTCAATTGGACGGCTGCCGTGTGACGTCGCTGTGACGCCGCACGAACCGCCCCCTTAGAAAGGAGGTGGTTCGCCGGCCACAGCGACGTCGCTAGGCAGGTAAGTCCGTGTGACGGGTCCTAGCGATGTTGTGCGCCACGGGCAGCAATTTGCCCATGACGCACAACCGACGGGGGCGGGTGCTTTCACCTGGACATCACTAGTGATGTCGCTGCATGTAAAACAGCCTATAGTAACAAGAAAATTACAAATTGTCTTTTTTTTAAGCATTGTGCAATTGTAACCATATATAATATTGAGATTTACCCTTTAATGTATCTAGCGATATGTAGATTGTCTTTTGGGTTGTATTACCATTTGATGTTCCTCCTTGAAGCACCGTATTCTTTCTTAGAAACATTTTATATTTATATTGTTTCCTGAGCACCGCATTCTCTTTGATTTTAGGAATTGGTGGGGTTACGGCATTACAGGCCATTGGGTGCTTAATATTGGCATCTTCAGATATGTCACTTGACGTGATGCTTTAAGAGCAATTTCTTCATTACACCATATTGTAAGCAATCCTGGTCAGTGTCCTAAAGAGATGCAGGACTATGTCATAGGGTATACCATAGGAGAACGCTTTCAGTAATGTCCGCTCAGCCTGTTCTTCACATCCATCCTACAGTCAGTTTTGTATTGTTGTGTTCTTAAATATGTGAAGTAAAACAATTATTACAACCAATTAGTACGGAACTAAAGAGCTTCTTAATTTAAACGCAGAATTGCGAATACACAAATATTGAATTAGGTTCTAAAAAAATCTTAATTAGGCATATTTCATGTTAATTAAAGTCTAGTACACAGTATTTGATGTTGCTAAATTGAACAACTTTTTAATGTGAGCGGCACATTTATGCATCCAGTTTTTAGTACCAAACAGATTACTTTTCTATTAATACCATGTGTTGGATGACAATTTACACCATGTGAGGCAATTAGCTCTGGTAATAAAGAACATCCAAGGATTATCCTTTGACGATGCCTTGAGCTTTGCTTATTTTTTTCATTTTACTGAACCGTTCTATATAAAACATCCTTGATTATCATAATAAAAAGAAAATTGATTGGCCCTCCTGAAACTCCGGAGATATTAATCAGCCTCGTGTGTGGGACAGCCAAGCTGATAGTTAAGAAATTGCTCTTTAAACTACGACAGACTGTCAGTCCTTAGGAATAGTGGTGAAATGGCCTATTTATGTAATCAGATCCTAAGCTGGGAAGAAGCTGTCAGGCACATTCTTGTTGTGTAAGCAGCAGGCAAACTGCTCTTTATCTGACAGCCAGTGTGTAAATCTGTCCATGCAAAGAACCCAGATGTTTAGTTTTGCTTCTAGTCGCTGTAATAATCTGCTTATTTTCTTCTGTTCGAGTGATGACATCACTTAGCAGAACGCACAACAGACAGCAGGCCCAGATAAGGCTGCGCTGCCGTCAGTCAGTCATCCTGTGATTGGCAAGACGATAAATAGAATTTTACAGAAGGTTTGCTTCAAGCAAAAGTGCAGACATGGCATCAATACCAAAGCAGACTGAGGTGTGATGGGACAGGAGCCTGATTAAAGCAACTGCAACATGTAGAGTAGTAGACCGCCAAAATGACCGGTCACACCAAGTAGGTTTATTTCTCACCAACATGTCCGCATAGTCTTGTACACACTATTATAAATGGGTCAAATTTCATTGAAATCCACTCCAACCCATCAGTGTCGGTGCATATGAGGGCGCTGGGTCCCGTAGATTTAGGTTTTAGACACCAATAATATTCGTATTGAAAACGGGGGTCTAAATGTTGATCATTTTAATTTGATTACAGATTGATTTTTTTCTTGTGCTGTACAAAACAAATTATGTGTATTTGTATTAATGTAACATAAAATAAATATGTATACTTTAACACCATTATGTTATTATAATGGCTCCAAAATGTGTGTTATTTAAAGGGGTTGACTTAGTTTTTTTGCTAACAGAGGCAACGACCTGCCTGTTGTACCTGGCACCGGCACAGAGCGGTCATTGACTACTTCTGCCGGGGATTCAGCTACTGCACGTCAACAGAGCAGCTCTTCTTCTATGCTGCTCTGTCCTTGGGCGTGACTGCTGACAGTACTGATTGACAGCTGGGTTACCGCGATAAGCAGCAGGTAGCCAGCTGTAAATTAGCATGATGTCAGCAGTGATGCCCAATGAACAGAATACAGCAGAAAAGAAGCCACCAATCTGTTGACGTGACATCAGCAGAAACCAATGAATTGCCAGATGGAGCAGTCTGTGACCACTCTGTGCTGTCGGAGAATGTCGCCTGGCACAACAGGCACAACTAATAGTTGCCAATTACCTGCCTGTAAAATCTTAGGCACATTGGATATCTCCTTTAATTTTTGTTACTTTCTCACAGCGATCCACTAATATAGAGTTTCAAGTCACTACATCCCAAAATTTCACAATACTAACAGCGTACATTATCATGTAATTCTTTTAGACCACATGATGTTGATGCTCTGCCACTGAAAATCAAGCAGAATGGCTAAAACACCTTAATCGCCGGGATTTTTTTTTTACACTTTCTTTTTTTATCTGCCCTTCTCGCAAGAACCATAACTTTTTTTGTTTTTCTTCTTGTGTTTTATTTGCAAGGACAACGATTAGTTTTGAATGACAATGCACATTTTACTATACAATGTACTAGAAAAGAAAAATTTGAGGGCGCAGGAAATGATTTGCAAAATTCAATTCCGTAAACATTACCTGGGTTGTGTCACTGATTTCTGAGACTAATTTTCCCATCGATGAAGCTGTAACAGGGCTTGATTTTTGTATGAAGAACTGATGCCTTTAAGATCAATTTGAAAAAAAATTGCCAAACTCCTTTAGGCCCCCTTCACACGTCCGTGAAACACGTGCGTGTTTGTTCCGTTTCCGTATATACCGGAGACACGGACAAACATGCACCAATGTTAATCTATGATTGTGGTCACACGGGCGTTATTTCATTATGTCCGTGTGTGCGTGTCCGTGATCCGTATGTGTTTGCGTTTTGCACGGATGCATGTCCGTTATCTGCACGGAGCACGCACACGTGGACACAATGAAAGTCTATGGGTATGTGCACACACGTTAGTAAACACGTATGCATCTACCTATAGTCTGTGTCCGTTTGGTGTTTTTATTTCTAGTGATGTCGGCCATTCTTTCTATTTCTGTGTATGTCGGTCAATCTCCCTGAGTCCGTCGGTCGGTCTCTCTGTTGGTCTCTCTGTCTGTCTGTCCCTCTCTCACAGTCTGTCGGTCAGTTTCCCCCCCTCTCTCATACTTACCGTTCCCCGATCACCGGCCCGGTGCTGCACGGCATTCACACTGCTGCGGCGGCTTTTACTATTTTGAAAAAGCCGGCCGCTCATTAAACAATCTCGTATTCCCTGCTTTCCCCGCCCACCGGCGCCTATGATTGTTTGCAGTGAGACACACCCCCACGCTGAGTGACAGGTGTCTCACTGCACCCAATCACAGCAGCCGGTGGGCGTGTCTATACTGTGCAGTAAAATAAATAAATAAATAATTAAAAAAAACGGCGTGCGGTCCCCCCCAATTTTAATGCCAGCCAGATAAAGCCATACGGCTGAAGGCTGGTATTCTCAGGAGGGGGAGCTCCACGTTATGGGGAGCCCCCCACCCTAACAATATCAGTCAGCAGCCGCCCAGAATTGCCGCATACATTAGATGCGACAGTTCTGGGACAGTACCCGGCTCTTCCCGATTTGCCCTGGTGCTTTGGCAAATCGGGGTAATCAGGAGTTAATGGCAGCCCATAGCTGCCACTAAATCCTAGATTAATCATGTCAGGCATCTCCCCGAGATTCCTTTCATGATTAATCTGTAAGTTACAGTAAATAAACACACACACACCCGAAAAAATCCTTTATTAGAAATAAAAAACACAAACATATACCCTGGTTCAACAATTTAATCAGCCCGAAAAAGCCCTCCATGTCCGGCGGAATCCAGGATGGTCCAGCGTTGCATCCAGCTGTGCTACATGGAGGTGACAGGAGCTGCAGCAGACACCGCCGCTCCTGTCACCTCCACAGCAACTGAAGACAGCCGCGCGATCAGCTGAGCTGTCACTGAGGTTACCCGCTGTCACTGGATCCAGCGTTGACAGCGGGTAACCTCAGTGACAGCTCAGCTGATCGCGCGGCACTCTTCATTTGCCGCGTGGAGCTGTCAGGAGCGGCGGTGTCTTCTGCAGCTCCTGTCACCTCCATGCAGCAGAGCTGGAAGCGACGCTGGACCATCCTGGATTACGCCGGACATGGAGGGCTTTTTCGGGCTGATTAAATTGTTGAACTAGGGTATATGTTTGTGTTTTTTATTTCTAATAAAGGATTTTTTCTGGTGTGTGTGTTTATTTACTGTAATTTACAGATTAATCATGAAAGGAATCTCGGGGAGACGCCTGACATGATTAATCTAGGATTTAGTGGCAGCTATGGGCTGCCATTAACTCCTTATTACCCCGATTTGCCAAAGCACCAGGGCAAATCGTGAAGAGCTGGGTACAGTCCCAGAACTGTCGCATCTAATGTATGCGGCAATTCTGGGCGGCTGCTGACTGATATTGTTAGGGTGGGGGGCTCCCCATAACGTGGAGCTCCCCATCCTGAGAATACCAGCCTTCAGCCGTATGGCTTTATCTGGCTGGCATTAAAATTGGGGGGGACCGCACGCCGTTTTTTTTAATTATTTATTTATTTATTTTACTGCACAGTATAGACACGCCTACCAGCTGCTGTGATTGGGTGCAGTGAGACACCTGTCACTCAGTGTGGGGGCGTGTCTCACTGCAACCAATCATAGGCGCCGGTGGGCGGGGAAAGCAGGGAACACGAGATTGTTTAATGAACGGCCGGCTTTTTCAAAATAGTAAAAGCCGCCGCAGCAGTGTGAATGCCGTGCAGCGCCGCACCAGGGATCGGGGATCGGTGAGTATGAGAGAGGGGGGGAAACTTCAGTCACTCGGGGGATTAGCGGTCACCGGTGAATCCTTCACAGGTGATCGCTAATCAGTACTCGACACAGACAGAGCCGCGGTATGAGGATGAAGTCGGGTGAAGTTCACCCGAGTTCATTCTCATCGCGCAACTCTGTCGGCTGTCAGCCGACATTTATAAATGACATTGTGCATCACACACACGGACATTCCACATGGACATTCCACGTACACATACACGTTAATTCCACACGCACACACGGACGTTCTACACACAAACACGGCTAGCATACGCAATTCACACAGATGCCACACGGACCATAAAAACGGACACAAAAACGGGATACGGACCCGAAAAACGGCCTGTAACACACGTGCGTGTTTTTCACGGACGTGTGACAGGGGCCTTAAACAGTAAAACATGGACAGCATACTGATGACACACGGATGGTTATCATGGATACAATGTTGAAAACCATCCTTTTTTTTTTGCCCACAAGTAGAATAGATGCCATATTGGTATTAAAGGGGCTTTGTCAGCACAGGCTGACTGTTCAAACCAAGTACAGGTGCTCGTACATCATGGTGGGGCCAAACAATTCAGTACACCTTTTCATCTGCTTGTTTTCCATCTACCTCTGCCATTCTCTCTCTATAAAGCCAGTGCTGTCAAAGACAAGGGAGGGGGACATAAAGGGGAAACAAGTAGGTGGAAAGGTGTACCTAAAGAGAACCTATCATGTCATTAAACACTATTATCCTGCAGATATGAGATTAATCTGCACGGTAATAATGTTCTAAAACTGCAAGCCCGCTGTACTGATCACCCAAGTACTGGGAGAAACTGTGTTCCTCTTGACAGCCTCTGGCTGTTAGTCATGGAGGTGCGGCCAGAGCAGCTTCAGTCTCCACTCAGTATTCAGTGAGCGGCAGCTATAACCACACTGTGGAAGTGACTGACAGCTGCCTATGAACTGATGAACTGCAGTGCCGGCTATCAGTCAATGTCGATGCGAGGTTACAGTTTCCACTCATTATATATTGAGTGGTGATTGAAGCTGCTCCAGCTGCGCCTTTGTCACTGACAGCCCGAGGCTGCCAGGAAGGAATAAAGTTAATTTCCTCTCAGTAACCGGGTTTAAGTGCAGCGGCCACACAGTTTTAGAATGCTATTGACCTGAAAATGAACCCCATATCTGCAGGTTAATAGCATTTTTTTTACATGACCGTTTCCCTTTAAATGTTTGTTGGCAGCAAGGCCACACTGAGAGCCTGTACTAGATTTGAACAGTCATCCTGTGTTGACAGAGTCACTATAAAAATAGACACACAGACAAAAAGTGCATGACAATCAGAATCCGGCACACTCTTAGAAAACGGTCTATTATTTTCTTGTATGCAAAAAAAATCTAATCTTTTGAATTCCCAGCTGATTTGCCCAGGATTTCACTCTACAGTATTGATTGCAAAGTTTGAGATCCATGGCACAGATTGGCATGCTGAGCATTACAAAGTCTCACTACAGTTCTATTTCTAAGTGGATTCCAAAGGATTTATTTTCTGCAAAGTGTAGATGAGATTTAGTAGAATCTCATCGTCTCTGCTGCTTCTGTAAGGAGAAGACAAAGGCCCATGTAATATGATAATTGCCTCGAGATGCAACTCTACTTGTATCTTGCTTTCATTGTATGTTCCGTATAAAATAAACTTACTGTTGGGATACACTGTTTAGCTTTGTTGATATTTTGGCAACTTAGACAGTAGAAGTGTGATGTCTATGATACAGAAACTGTATTTGTTTTCATCGAGAAGTCATGCAAGTGTAACATTGGGAAACGTCCGACATTTTCACGGAGGGCTTTAAACATTGCTAAGCTACACTGAAGAACATGTACATCACTCAATGCCAAAATAAATATGCATCCTGAATGTAGATCCAGCCTAAAGGCCAGTGGATTTTAGAGACAAACATCTTTGGCAAGCTGGCTGTCTGGATAAAAGTCTTTCATTTTGCCTGTGGAATTCTTAAGCTCTAATATGAGATTTTGTAAACCGACTCTTCCTATCTAATATGCAGGGTGGAAGCTTAGCCAATTCTCTAAAAGAAATCATAGAACAATAGCATTGCTTAGTGTTCACATAGGTGCTGCCTGACATGTTCGTTACTACAAAAAAAAAATAATTTTTAATTTTCACTACGATTCTACAAAATGACTTGTTAAACATTCTGGTCATCCTCTTTTAACTCCACTATCAAAGCTTCTGACAGTAGAGCGGGTGAATGGTGGCTCCTGACAGAGCAGCCAGGAAACTTTATTACCTTCGTGAAATTTATTGTTATTTTCCAAAGTAATAAATTGGTAGACTAAGGTGTGACTGTGACACATATTTCCTTCTGTATTTTTCTTTCTTCATTTGTTCAATAGTAATAATAGTACTTTTTTCAACATAGACTTTAATTAATCTTTGGTGTCCAAAGGAAAAACCAGCACCAGTAAAATATAGGATTGTAAAAGTGGAACACACTTATGGGACAAAGAGAATTTGCGTTCACACAACTTTGTTTCAGCTTTTAAATATTACAATCTTTTTCAAAAATATAATAAAAAAAAGATAAGGGTTTTATGGGGACCTGGGACCATGGTCAATGCCATTACATACTTAATACAAATCCGTTCAAGAACATAGGGTCCTCTTAATGACCACGCATGTTTGTCTCAGCATTTCCATCTGTGACAAAACTTTTGTAGTCCTGAATTTCATTTGCTGTGAGGGTAGAAATCACATTTTGGATGATACATTTGTCCATCAAATTCCTAAATATGGTACGTCTGAAGGTAGATGAACCCTTAAAGGGATTGTCCAGTCTAAATTCACAAGTCTGCAGACACTCACCAGAGCTGAGAATGGCCATCACGTGGCCATGAGTATGCAACATGCATACTTCCGGTTAGAATCCAACTAGATGAGCATGGCCTTCCTAAGTACACTTGAATTTATAGAAGCCAGGCCCATCTAGTCGGATTCTGGTTGGGAGATTACATGACTCACAAGTTTACAGTCGCATAGAGTAACTGCAGACTTTGTAGATACAGACCAGACAGCCCCTTTTGCAGTACTTCCATGCAGTAGTCATCTTTTAGTGATTTCTGGAATCATAACAGTAATATTAGTGAACCCCCTATAGTATATTACAAGAAATTTTAGAATGCTGGAAGAAAGCAGGGTATCTGCAAGAAACACTTGAAGCCACAAGGAGAACATAAACACTCAATGCATATTATCATCTTCGAACAAGGACCTTATTGCTACAAGGAAGCCATGCTAATTCCAGACCCAATGTTTTGTAAAGCAAAAATCTATCTCCTTTCTAAACCCTAAGCACAATATCAGACATCCAAATAGGAAATGATGATTCATTATTCCATGGAACACGTCCTCATGCTCCAAACCTAGCTTTCATCACTTTATCTGGCCCTAAAAGTTGTTCATTGTGATCAAAGGTTTATTGCTGCTCTGTTATGGAATTTACCAAACTTCAGATATAGCAGTTTACAACTTGTTTATGAGTGTCAACTATGGAAGACAGATTACAGTATATGTTATGCATGCTTCAGCACTTGGCAGCTCCTTTTCATGATCTGTGAGGCTTGCTCCTCTACTTTTTCTCATATTTGCCAACTTTTGCTGGCAGTTGTGCCTGAGAGTCAATTGTGTGGTCCACACAGTGCACTGGTGGAAATCTTCTACTGTAATGATGTCACCTTTTTAGTGGTCATGACTCCTCCTTTCCCCTCCCTGTCCCATTCTCAGTTCTTGCCACACGGAGACCTCTGGCTACTCCCAACCTCCTGGGATCACTTATTTCTGAGACATGTTAGTGGGTTTGAGAAACTCAGGTGTGTTGGAAAGTATTGTCCTTTTAGATATTTTCCCTTTTCATAAAGAAAACCCACAGTAGTCCAGGGTAACTCTAGCAGAGCAGAAATGTGTCACACTGACTTGTTTGTTTATTCTATGCTCTATTGTATTCTTGTGATGATTACAGGCTTTACAAAGGTTCGATGAATGCATTGGTTGGAAAGCAGTGTACAATATCGGAACTTGCTTTTAGAGTAGGTGCCTACTTACTCCTGGTAATATAGTATAAATATCTTTGTAGATCTCAGTAGGATCTTAATATATTCTAAGGCTCTTGGGTCTTTGGCCTGTACAGATAATGAATTACATTTATTTTACTTTTCTAGCTTAGTTTCCTTTTATAATTCTTTATGCATAATTCAATTTAAATGTTATTCTTCCACAAGGAAGCTTTCCTTCAAAATATTTGTCACATTTACAACTGTACTGTCACATAAATAATAGATGCTAAACATTTATAGATGAGCCGAATGTTACATTTTAAGTGATGATTAGTGACTTCAACATGACATTTGACACTCTCAAAGCAGTCGTTCCAGAAGACATCATATTGCTCACAATGCGTTGGCTTTTTGACACCTGCAGATGAGGAGTATTCTTTGGCACTAGTGAGACCCTCTCTGCCAGCTCCGTAAGGAATCGCAAAGTTTCGTCACCCACATTCACTTTGTTTTAACCTTCTTGAATATCTTCATATTACTGTTAATCAGACCATTATGTTTCTAAAGCTGTAACTGCTATTAAGAAGTATTATCATTTTGGAATTTCCCGGTTAATTTAATGGATCAAGTGTTAACACTTAGTAAAGAGGCTATTTTGTGCCATTTTAGCCTGCAATCTATGCCATGCTTGTGGATCAGAAGATTCAAACCATATGTTTAAGATTGCACTGACATCAACACATTGTGGTTGATACAAGGGTAAGTCTGTAATGGATAATATATATATAAAAAAAAACAAAAACAACTTCTAATCTTCAGTCTGAAAACCCTTGTGCTATTGTCCATGAAAGTATCGTATGTTTTCATACTTTCTTTTCCATCAAAGCAACAGTAAAACTATAATAAGACACTCAGTGGGTTTCTTCTTTTGTCTTTTGTACTCAGTGTGACTCCATTCAGTTAGGCTCCAAAATTTACCAAATATTTGGTACATAATGTTACATAAGAGACCACTCTACCTTTTGACAAGTTTTGACCCTTTTGTATAAGCCATTCCTCATTGTTAGGCAATGCACAGGAAGTGTCTACAATGCACAGGAATTTTCTAAGACACGGTAAATGTGTCACAAGTCATGAGAGACCTTTTCGTTGGTATAAATTGTGCCAACATTTTGCCACAATTAGCTTGATAAATCCCAAGATTGTTTTTTTTTAATCCTCATTCATTCTTTCTGACAGATTTAGAGGTAAAGTTGGCTAACAATCTAATGTGTATTGGGATCCTTCCTTGATGGAAGATATTAGGGGGAAGACCATGTCATTATGCGCATGGCATCCAACATGCCAATCCTATTTTACCAGGGTTAATTAACAGTTGCCCGGAGTATTATTATTTTCCCTTACCCCATAGCCTGTATATTTGGACAGTCATGTATGGTAATCATGGAGTCAGGTGAATCCGGTTGTTCTGACAGCGACAAATCGTTCACCACAGAAGAGACTTTTAATATAGCTACCGTATATAGATTTTCATCTGAACAGTCAGTCCAGTTACATGGTGTAACTGGTAGATTGTGAAAGTGACAATCAATATGGGAAGGGCTGTAGATGCAGTTCATACACCTAAACATAGGTCCAACGTTAAAAATGGATTTAGGAAGCTTGGTTTCTCAAGACATTGGATTTTTCAACACAGGAGTAATTTTGATTCTTTAACAAACACTTCGATATCTTGCGGAAAAGGGAGATGTTTACAATGTACAAATTGAAAACCGTAACCCCTGAGGAACTCAATGAAGTGTCCAAACTCATTAAGTGAACAGTGATATTTACAATATTTATAAAATGGACAGTATGGGCATTTTTATTGTACCATTACGTGTTTTGACAATATTCTATTTTTCTTGACAATGGAATTTGTTTTATTTTGTTGGGATTTTACCATATTTTATTACATCACTCGTTTTATAATAGCTGGCTCTTTTGTTATTAATTTTATAAAACATTGGCTCCTCCTAATTGTTAACTAGGAAAGTAACACCCATTGGTCTAAGGCCAATTTATAAATATTATCATTAGCTATCAGCACCAATTCTTCTAGACATCCAATTATCCGGTTTATAATGTTTGTCTCACTTGATAATATGCTCATTGTGAATATTCATCTGTCGACCCCCCTGTTACATGACTATTCTCTGGATACTCTTGGGTGACCCTAGAATTGGTCGAACCTGTATTTTGCTTTTTACGTTATATATAGTATGTTTTATGTAGGTTTACATTAGATTTTTAGCAGCCCTATGACAAATATCTTTAATTTACCAGTAGTTATTTTTGTTGGTCACACATGCTATCATTCACTATACCTACTCATTTGCTGCACCATACATTCTAACTATTTGATCATCCAAAGCATATTCAGCTGCAGTATCTCTTAGAGTTCTGATTGGTAAATCAACTATGACCAAAAGGTGGCTTTACACGCTACAAGATCGCTAAAGCGTTCTCGTTGGGGTCACGGAATTTGTGACGCACATCCGGCCGCTTTAGCAATGTCGTTGCGTGTGACACCTATTACCAATTTTGAATCGTTGCAAAAACGTTCAAAATCGCTAATCGGTGACATGCCCCCCTCTTCCCAAATATCATTGCTGCTGCAGTAACGATGTTGTTCCTCGTCCCTGTGGCAGCACACATCGCTACGTGTGACACCGCAGGAACGAGGAACCTCTCCTTACCTGTGTCCCGCCAGCAATGAGGAAGGAAGGAGGTGGGCGGGATGTTCGTCCCGCTCATCTCCGCCCCTCCGCTTTGATTGGGTGACCGCTTACTGACGTCGCTGTGACGCTGAACGAACCGCCCCCTTAGAAAGAAGGCGGTTTGGCGGTCACAGCGACGTCGCAGAGCAGGTATGTGCGTGTGACGCTGCCGTAGCGATAATGTTCGCTACGGCAGCGATCACCACATATCGGCCGTACGATGGGGACGGGTGCTATCACACTCGACATCGCTAGCATCGGCTTGCGATGTCGCAGCGTGTAAAGCGGCCTTAAGTCTCGGGAATATAAGCACTTGTGGAAACCTTTTGACCCTCACAGTGTTTTGTAATTGTTTTACTAGGTTGTCAAAACACCAGTCCTCTATCTCATTTGTATGCTAGTCCATAACAGTATATTGGACTTGTACCTACGTCCTGGCAGTCAATTTTACGCCGATTATATTAGGCAATTTCACTGGCTACAGAGTAGTACTATAAACAGCGCACTACAATTTTCACATATGTCAGGATTTTCACTGTGATACAAAACTACAACCAGAATTCCAGTGCGTGCGCAAATGGAGCTCTTGGATGAGAGCGCCATCTGCGCATGCGCTGCTCCGGGCACCATTTCTTTGAAGCTCGGACTGCTGACAGACTGGGAGACTCACCGCACTGGCCTACTCCACCACACAACCATTGCAGCTTCCTCTGCCACCACTTGCCCGCGGTTCCCACCACTGACCCGCCGCTGCCATTACTGACCTGCCCCTACTGACCCGCCGCCCTTGCCACCACTGACCTGTCGTGCAATCACTGACCCGCCACTGCTGCCACTAGCACAGCCTCTGCCTCCTGTGACCCTGCTCCACCACCACTGCCACCCCTCTCTAGTAAGATAACACTGGAGTATAAGACGGACCCCGTTTTTTTTTAATCCTTTTTTTCTCTCTAAATTTGGGGTGCGCCGTATAATCCAGTGCATCTTATAAAACGAAAAATACATTACAGTATGGTTTTCAATGCTACATTGAATGCATGCATCTGAAGTGCATTCGCTTATTATTGGCAAAGTTAAAACTTTGTCATTTTTTCTGAAAACGTTCTGCACTAAGTTGGGATAGTTTTAACAGCAGATTTATTACTTCTTCTCCTCCGGGTCTGCTGCTGCCTCTACACCACTGCAGCAGACTGTTTTTGCAGCCCTGATGTCACATCGACAGCACTGCAGCCAATCCGTTGAGCTTGGCTGTTCTGCCAGTGAAGACAACACAAGCTGCTGAGGTTTATTGATTGGCTGCAGCACTACCAATGTCACATCAGCGCTGCAGACAGAGACAGGGGTTGTGGCAAAGACACAGTACTGAACCCAGGTATGGTAAGGAATATCCTTTTTCTTTTTCATAAATGATCCTACTTTTAGTAGTTTATGAAAGGCAAAAACCTTTTAAACCCTCCACCCCCTGGCTATTTCTGTTTTTGTTTTTTTCCTACCCTTCTTCCAAGAGCCATAGCTCTTTTGTCCATGGATATAGCCATATGAGGGCTTGGTTTTTTGTCAGACAATTTGTACTTTTGAATGACACCAATCATTTTGCCACATACTGTCACAGGGAAAAAAATTCCAAGTGCGGTGAAATTACAAAAAATAAGCGCAATTTCACATTGTTTTTTTAATTTTTTTATTTACCTTATTCAATATATGGTAAAACGAATTTGGCAATATGTTTCCCCAGGTCAATACAGGCACACAGATACCAAAGGTGTATAGGTTGTTTTATGGAAGTGTTGAAAAAAATTCAGAAATTTGTCAAAAAATATTTTTTGCTTTTGTCACCATTTTCGAGACTTATAAAATTCTCATGAGGGCTTATTTTTTGCGCCCTGAGCTGACATTTTTGCTGATACCATTTCTAGGGTAGATTGGATGGTTTGTTAGCAATTAATGGAATTTGTTTTGTTAGCTTTTATTGCATTTTATTGCAATGTTGCAGCAACCAAAAAAACATCTGTAGAACTTTATGGTGGATTAATCAATGGAATACTCAGTAATAGCAAGGATAAAATAAGCAAAAACTGGCTACTTTTGACCTAGTGATGGGTCCTCTTCAATCCAGTCAGTTTATTAAAGACATCTTATGTTTGATGGAAGTGAAGTAGAGATGATTGGGTCACTTTGCGGAACCTTGGCCTATGGTCCGTGATCCCACGCTATGGACGTGAATTTTCTTACCCTCTGATATCACAGTTTCGGCTTGTGATTTGCCAGGATTGAGAGTTGTCACCTGTACTTTGCATATTGAATAGAATGCATTGCGCCAAACTGGCAACTTAAATGCACCAGGGACACTGGAAACTTGGGGATTTCTCACAGCTCCTGTCTGTGGGCAGAGCGCATTGACCTGGACCATGAATTGGGGTTGCACAAGTGAATCGCTGTTTGACAAGCCTGTGTTTTACATTTCATGGAGGCTGGGTAAGGTCATATTCACACTTGGCAGAATCGTTGTAAACATTTCTGTAACTGAAAACCAGTTCCACTATTTTAAATGGGTTTACTTTGGTGGTAGAAACAGAATACGCCAGTCCCAGAAAGGTCTACCACAAACCTGCCGCATGTGAATGATGACATGGCGCTGGCTATTATACAGAGGTGCTGTGTCTTTCCTTATAACACTGATCACAAATTACCTATAACAGGGCAGTTGTGAAACTGTTAGGCTCAGAATTATATATTCTGGTGTATTCCCATCCATTGTCTGCTTCGGCTGTAAATATGGCGGTGTAAATAACTGCAGATTCAGGTCTTTCTTTGAAAAGATTTGTTGTCTATTTGATGTGCATTGTCGTTCCCCCCGTTGTATGTTCTTCTTGGTTTTCTAGATGTTTGAATGTTATCATGAATGCTGAATTTATGCCTGAAGGCATTTACTGTGCTTGTCATAAAGACTCTACCTTCAGGTTAATGTAAAGAACAAAGAATATTAATGTGTCCAACAGAATGAGCGGAGCGCACAAAGCAAGGACCATCCTCCAAACTTTACATGCAGGTGTGCTGCCGAGGCACAAATCATTGAGAAACAATGCCCTCCGTCATCGTGCAAGATGGTTATTACCGGCATAAGCATTTTTAGAGTGATTTTGCGATGCTAAATCAAACACGTGTGATGTAAAATAGATGTATGAATGCTATTTATATCCAAGTGTTAGGTCTTTCAAATCTGAAAATGATTGCGGGTTTGAAAATGAGGGGTATATTTTATCATTTATGATCCTGTAAAGCAGCACAGAAACAAATGCATATGAAGAGATAACATTCTTTTAACCTGATTATTTATTTTACGCAGGATTGACTCCAAATAAATACACAGAAGCGACTAGATAGCGGGATTTATCTCAGGAATACAATTTCTGTCACAAATGTGAAATCTGAATAAAGTGCAGAGATGGGAGCAGATAAGATGTATTCTTCCTTGTGATTTACTGTGTTTTCCATGATGGCTTAGTGCAGGCGGGTTAAAAACCAGCTATACTTTGTAATAAAATGGCATTGGGTTCCTAGTGGTGTGACTCTCATAAAAGCATTCAAATTAATGACTTTTCTCAATATTCCTTTTATTTTTAACTTGCATTTTATAAGGGGCATATATCATATTTACAATTAGGAATTATTTTCAATTACTTCTATTGCTAATGCTCAATAAAATATATAGGACTGGGTTTCGTTCCCTGCCCAGAAAATAATGTCCTTGTTTATTTTCATTTAGACTGCGCCAATGCCCTGATATCCGTTAATTCATTACAATGTGCTCCCCCTAGTGGCTGACTCTTAGCGAAAAAAGGTTATTGCTCATGGGTCTTTAGCAATCTGGTAGCCATTAAAGAATGCTTAGCTTGTTCAAGTTTTCATTAACTACGATGTAAAGGGTTGATAGGAAAATAAGAATTACCTATTCAGTGGTTGAAAAGAATATCCTGTATGACTTTTATAAAAGACATGGGGAATTCATTACGTTTGGAGGAAAGGCGATTCTGGCATGTAGATAGGAAAGGGTTCTTTAAAGTTAGAGCAGTCAGACTGTAGAATTCCTTACAGTAAGAGGTAATAAGGGCATATGCTACATGTATAAAGGGTTTGGATGCTTTTCTCACAGCAAATAGCACTGTGGGTTATAAATAAGTGATAGAAAATGTATATCTAGTGGATAGAGATGTTTGGGTCGATGGGTCCTCCACCCACTCTTTCACAGCGTCTTTCATTGCTTGCAGTCAGACTGCCGGTTTCTATGATTTGTGTGGAGTGTAAAAATAAATTATTGGAAAAAATGACATGGAGTGCCCCGCATATAGATACCCAGTGCAGATAAAGCAGACTGCTAAAGACTGCAGCCCCCAGCTGTTCGTGTCTTCTTGGCTGGGTATCAAAATGTGAGGGACCCCATGCAGCGTTTTCAAAGTTATTTAAATATCAGACTCTCCTCTACCGTGGAAAGCTTCAAGAGGAACCTCAAGACCCATCTCTTCCAACAAGCCTACAACCTACATTAACCCTCAGTCCAGTACACCACTGTGCACCCAACTCTGTCCTTACCTATTGTACCATCACCCATTCCCTATAGACTGTGAGCCCTCGCGGGCAGGGTCCTCTCTCCTCCTATACCAGTCTGTTTTGTACTGTTAATGATTGTTGTATGTATACCCTCTTTCACTGTAAAGCACCATGGAATAAATGGCGCTATAATAATAAATAATAGTAATAAATAATTTTAAAAAACGACGTGTTGTCCGCCTCAATTTTGATACCCAGCCAAGATAAAGCGGACAGGTGGGGGCTGGTATTCTCAGGCTGGGGAGGCCCATGGTTATTGGCACCCCCTAGCCTAAAAATAGCAACCCGCAGCTGCCTCGGAATTGTCACATTCATTAGATGTGTCAATGCTGGCATTTTACTCGGCTTCTTCCATTTGCAATGGTGCTGTGGCAATCAGGGTAATATAAGGGGCTAATCACAGCTGTGATTTATCAAAAAATCACAGCTGTCCTCAAGCTTGAAGTTAGTAATGGGGAGAGGTCTATGAGACCCCCCAATTACTAACCATGTAAGTAAAAAGAAATAAACACAAAATACAAAGAAAAATCCTTTATTTAAAAAAACAAACAAAAACAAAACACCCTCTTTTTCAAATTTATTAACTCCCAAAACTCCCTGTAGGTCTGATGTAATCCACATACATGATGTCTAATGATGATCACAGCTCTGCAACATCTGAGATCACAGTGCGCGGTTACATTAAAAAACGTGACCCGCTCACTGCGGCCATCAGGGACACAATGACTGAGCTACAGCTGTGGTAGTCATGATGTCACTGAGTTCACCTGAGGTCACAACTGGAGGTTTGCACGGTACGCCAGCTGTGACCGTAGGTGAACTGACCTAAGGTGAACTCATTGAACTCCGTGACCTTACCTTAGGTGAAGTCTTTGAACTCATTGCCAGATTAGGTAATGTATGCACATGGAGTATTTGGTTACAGATATATCTGCATCTCCTGGTAAAAAATACACCTAAACCACATCAAAACTCATGCAGTTTTGGTGTGGGTTTTTTTTTACCAGGAGATGCAGATATAGTGCAGAAATGTCTGCAACCAAATACTCGCTCATCTCTACTGGTGAAGAAAAGTTGCATTTGATGTACCTGTGAATTTTTTTTTAACCTGTGTAACTTTCTAAAGTCAAAAGGTATGAATACTTTATGTAGGTGAAAAGTTATTATTGAACTACCTTGGACAGTGGATACTTTCTTTATATGCACCCATCACAGCTGACTGACGAAATTTTAGTCTGTGGTCTCGTCTTTGTCAAATCACCTACATTATTTCCTCAGATATTGAGCAGTAACAACAATACTGCTGTTGCATCATTTCCAGTTTTGTACTGTACTCTATGAAAAAGGTTGGGAGAGATCAGTCTGCAAAATCAACCCTGGAGCCTGCTGAGGTGGGTTATTGGAACACCAGTATGCCAGCATTAAAGGGGTAATACAGCTCAACTCAATATTATATCAGGAGGTAAGCGGGAGCCAATAATTACGCATCCACTGCTACCTACCGCCTCCCATGTGCGAGCAGAAGAAATTATATACTTGTCCGCTTCTACTGAATAGCACAGGTGCATGATACCTGCTACGCACAGGTAGAATAGGACAGGGGGACCATATCTGCCACTCACAGGTAGAATAGGACAGGTGTGGGATACCTGCCACTCACAGGTAGTATACAGTAGGACAGGTGCAGGATACCTTCCACTCACAGGTAGAATAGGACAGGTGCATGATACCTGCCACTCACAGGTAGTATAGGACAGGTGCGCGATACCTTCCACTCACAGGTAGAATAGGACAGGTGCGTGATACCTGCCACTCACAGGTAGTATAGGACAGGTGCGTGATACCTGCCACTCACAGGCAAAATAGGATAGGTGCACAATATCCGCCACTCACAAGTAGTATAGGACAGGTGCACGATACCTGCCACTCACAGGTAGTATAGGACAGGTGCACGATACCTGTCACTCACAGGTAGTATATGACAGGTGCACGATACCTGCCACTCACAGGTAGTATAGGACAGGTGCAAGATACCTCCAACTCACAAGTAGTATAGGACAGGTGCATGATACCTGCCACTCACAGGTAGTATAGGACAGGTGCGTGATTCCTGCTACTCACAGGTAGAATAGGACAGGTGTGTGATACCTGGTACCCACAGGTATAATAGGACAGGTTCACAACACCTGCCACTCACAGGTAGAATAGGACAGGTGTGCGATACCTGCCTCTCCGGTGCAATAAGACAGGTGTGTGATAGCTGCCACTCACGGCTAGAATAGGATAGCACACAATACCTGCCACTGACAGGTAGTATAGGACAGGTGCACAATACCTGCCACTCATGGGTAGAATAGGGCAAGTTCACGCTCATATATAGTGCCGTCACTGGTCCCACGCAGCTCCCAATACAGAAGTGAGTTGAGACAGGTTATTCCTTTACATTTATTAAGTACTTCGAAACATCATTCCAGGTTTCTTGACCTCTTGACTAGTTGAGACCACAATGGTTATTGCCATTATCTCCTCCTCCAATATAGACCACCCAGGACAAAAATGTTTTAATTGGATTTATTACCTGAATACTAAGGGTGGCATGTTGGCTCAGTTGTTAGCACTATATGCTTCAAGTGCTTGAGTCCTCAGTAGAGATGAGCGAACCTGAGGTTTGGTGTTTGGACTTTCATTTCAAAAACAGAGTTCAGGTGCTTTATGTATGAACACCACTCATGTGAGCATCGCTGTGCTCAGGTATGCTCGGTGCTCAGCCCAGTGCAAGGCGCTTGATGTGTTTAAACAGTGCACACTGGGGGTAACAACAGCATGACTGGATGTATTGCACCACATCAAAAATAATGGGAAAAACCCGTTCACCCACCCCCAGAAGAGATCTGTTTATGGCTGGCTGCATGTGAGCGGAGACACGAATTGTCAATCAGTGACTTCCATTGGGGTTCAGGTCAAGTTTGTGTCCCAAACCAAACTTAATTTAAAGTTTTGGCTGACCCCGCCGAACTGACCTTTGACGTGTCTGCTCATATCTAATCCTGAGTTCAAGTCTCACCAAGGATATTAGCTAGAAAAAAGTTTACCTGAATTAGTCACTGCACACACTGCAATATTCCATTACTTTATGCACAACCCCCACAGACCCTGGGAAAGAATAGGCTGCAGTACTGCTATAATTCGGTGTCTCCTAGGTTTTTCCTGAACTGCAGTGTTTGTGGCCCCCTCAATGGGGCAGAGATGCATTTCCAGAAGACTTAGTGGAGATCAAGCACAACAGCAGTTTTTGGTTATAAAATGATCGACTGGCTTATTTTTTTAAAAGGCTACCCAGTCGTGTTAATGGGTGTTCAAGGTGTTACGGACAGGTTCCATGAAGAGCAGCAATCACTTTTGCAAAATCTGCGTTGGAGATACATTTTGAATTATATTAAGACTGACAGAACCTCCTTTTATTCCACTTGTCCTAGGGTAAAAAGGTTGCAAGATTTCTCTCTCTACCTGATCTCATGTATTTTACAGAATGTAAGGAAACGCTGTGCGGCTTTACTACTGTGATGTATGTGTCAATCATTTTTCAGAAGAATGACAACTCTCTGTGGGAGAGTTTAATTCTACCTCAGTAAGACACAGGTAACAGTGTGATGTGTCAGTCGCTACATAAATAAAGTATAATCTATCTACATTTCCTTGGAATGCCTTCTGTCACTCTTAACCCTGGCGTTGTTATTTTTTGACCATTTAAAGCATTATTGACGTGTGTTACTATACTAAATATAATCTATGTAATTCATGATTACTGCACCAGTTCTTTTCAGGGCCAACCAGTTGCTTCCTAATTAATGTAAAAGAGAATAAAGAGCTGTATGGTGGGGTGTCAGGTAGACCACCGCATGATGGTGCGAGCTTGAGTCTTCACATGCAGTACAAGATGGAGAGCAATGGGTATTGTATGGTAAATAGTTGGAGTACATGCTTATTGGAAATACAGATAAGTCACATTATTACCAGTCTAATAGGCTTTTGTTTGATACTTTTGCATATTGAACTTCCCCTGTCCCCGTCAGCCCCCTGGCACAGCACCTCTATCAGAATCTTCTTTGTCCTACTTTGAGATCATGGGTCTAACATGAACATACAATACACAGTAAATAAAGGCCTTTAAAAGTCTTTATCCTCATGTCCGACCCGTCTCTTAGAAGCCCTTACTTGGCCTTTATGGCGCTTTGACCATGTGGCTTCACTTGGCATTCTCCAATTTTAGCTGGCTGTAGTGACGATTCTTTTAGTAGGTGTCTGTGATGATTATTAGATGTTCTCTACACCGGGCTCCTGTAAGTACTTACCTTGTAAAGTATCACCTCTCATATAGCCGGCCATTAGCACCACCACACACCATTAGTTTCTTGTGATTCACCTTCTATGTTTCCTGGCTCTATTCATATAATAACATGATACTGCTCAATGGTAATTTGCTATTGATATGGCTGTAAATAGATTGTATAGACATGTAATTTTAAAGGGAATCTTTCACCCTTTTGAGTTTGTTTAGATATTAACATTGGCATGCAGGTGGCTTAGTGGTGAAATTAGCCATACCTGTATGATTCCTGGATGATGGGACGTTAAACTAAAATCATCTTTTATATCTTCTGGGCTATGGGGTGTGTGTGCTGCCCGGAAGATAAGGCTGCCCCAGGTTTTCATTATTCAGAATCAGAATTCTATATTTTATTCAGCATAGCTGCGCCTGTACAGAGCCTACTGACTGATGCACTGTGGTACAAGTCACAGGCTGTGTGGGCCAGGGTTGCGGGATGCAGGAGTTTGGCTTCTGCTATGGGGAGCGCAGGGTCTCCTTGGTGGCTGCATGGTGCTGTGTTTTTAAAGAGGCTGGTAGTGGTTTCTCAGAGTAGGATGCCTGTGCAGCAGGAGGTGGAGGAGCTGCTGAAGCAGGTACAGCAGTGAGGGGCCGGCCGAGGTCACTGACGCCCCTGCACCAACCACAAGGGTGCGCAGTGCTGCTCTCTGTTATCTACCAATACACACACACACACACATACAGCTGATTCAGTGATGTCACCTGCCGCTGACGACCACACTCTGCTTATCTCTGTATATGAGTAAAGTGCAAATATAAATTACTTTATTAGAACACACACAACAAGGTGAAAAGTAAAATGGTACACTACCAGAATCTTAGGGACAGTTTCACACAGGTCCTGATAATATTAATAAGTTGCATTACAGACTGGTTACATTTCCAGTTAACCATTCTATTTCTCTAGATAAAACAATGAGGAAATTTGCCCATTGATCATCAGTTATTGGCATTCTGATATATTAAGACTGTAATTTGATTTTTCATACCTAGCAATTTTAGATTGATAATATGACAATAAGTATGTGAACTTCTAATTTGTGGGTTCTGCTATTTTTGCCACACTCATTGCTGATACTTACTTAAAAATAAATATTTAATCGTTCAGTTTCTATACACTTTTATAAGTAGTAGTTTTGGGCATATTGGAGAGCTAAGTGACGGTTTATGACTAGAGATGGGCAAACCCTTAGATATTAAGGTTCGGCATGTCCAGACAGATTTTTTTTTTTTAAAAAAATCGGGTTTGCGACTGGACTTAATTACGAACATCTGCTCGGGCGCCGAATCCCATATAAGTCTCTGAGTACCTGAACATTCTGCTGTAAAATGGTGGTAGAAAGGGCTAGGGGGATTAGAGCACAGCTGTAACACTACTTCTGGATCAGCTCACTAACCCTAATATATATTCACTGTCAGTCCCGGTGTCTCTGGTTGCAGTCAGACGACGCGTCCACCCTGTGTGACAGCGTCTGTGATTGGGTGATTTATTGGAATCTCATACACTGTCTGCATCCGTATCGTGGTTTAAAACTAAATAAATAATTGCCGTATGATCCCCCAATATTGTGATATCCCGTGCAGATAAAGCATACGGCTACTAGCTGCAGTGCCCAGCCATGTACTTATCTTGGCTGTGTATCAAAATAAGAGGGACCCCCATGTGGCTTTTTTTTTTTATTATTTAAATAAATAATTTAAAAAAAAAATGACTTGCGACACCCCCCCCCCCCCCAATTTTGATATCCAGCCATGATAAAGTTGATAGCTTGGGGCTGGTATTCTCAGGCTGAGGAGGTCCATGGTTATTGAGACCCTTCCAGCCTAAAAATATCAGCCTGCAGCTACCCAGAATTTTCACATCCATTAAATGTGACAATCCCGACACTTAACCCAGCTCATCCCGATTGCCCTGGTGCAATGATAACGGGGTAATATAAGGGGTTAATGACAACTCACAGCTGCCACTAAGCCCTAGATTAGTAATGGGGGGCATCTATGAGACCCCCCATTGCTAATCAGTAATTCAAAAGAAATAAATCTTTAATTTGAAATAAAACTCAAAAGAACACCCTCTTTCTTTAATTTATTAGCCCCAAACGCCCAAGTCCTATGTAATCCACATGAGTTCCAACGACGATCTCGACTCTGCTACGTACTGAATTTGTAGCGCGCAGGCCCATAACATGAACACCCACTGCGGCTGTAGACAAAATCTGACTGCAGCTGTGAACGGTGACATCACTTAGTTTATCTACAGTCACTTTTTATTACATGTGTCTGATAGGCTCTTTGTGATGCTGACCACATTGTATTGTACCAGTTGATGAACAGGAGAAATATTGGCTTATGTAGTTGGTTGGTTAGATGGTTAGTTAGTTGATGGCTTGGGTGGGGCCAACTCACTTGCTGCTCAACAAAGACACCTTGTGTCATCTACTTTTAACACCTTTGTCATGCTTTGGAATTTTGTGGGCGTACAGAGGTGAGTTGCTTCAGGTATGTTACTCTCCTAGAGGTGACACAGGAATATGCTAGGGAGCAAAAAGCTTAATAGGCTTTTATCCTGTGAGGTACTCACCTGGTAAAGTTCTGTGCCACACAGTAAAAAATGAAGTACAGTTAACAGATGCTGCAGTCCACAGGTTAAAAAAATGGATACATACCAGAAGGCAATAGGTTGACTATCTGCTCTGGTGAAGGACATCCCAAAGAATTTCCAGGAGACGTGATAGATTATTGCAGTTTGTCAACGCGTTTCAAAGTGATCTGACTTCTTCGTTAGTACACACCACTTGCACAACTTTCCTAGAGGTGTGAAAGGAAATTAAGAGTACTTCTAATGCCATGGACAGAGATGAGTGGACCCGTGCAAGTTCGATTCGGTGCGTTCAGCCGGACTTTAGATAAAGTTCGGATTATTACCCGTACTTGACCTGAACTGCAGTGGAAGTCACTAATAGTGCAATTTTTAAACAAATCACTTCCGAAAGAGGGTGTGCAGGGTTTTTTCCAGTTTTTATTTTTTCTTTGGTGCACACTACATCTGATCACACTGTTGTTACCCCCAGTTTGAGCCGTTCAAACACTGAAAGCTGCTCGCACTGGGCCGAACACCGACCATACCCGAGCACAGCAATGGTTTGCTTACTCTTACTGTCTTCAGAGTACCGCCACTCACCCTATTGATGAGGACAGTAGACACTTGACCCACATAGCAGAGTATGGACCAGAACTGACAATCACAAGTGATCCAACAGCCCAAGCCTCCCAATATAGCCAGGATTACAGGTGCGCACAATGGTTTGCTTACGTAAAGCACCCGAACTCCACACTCAAACTCAGTTTTTTTTGTCAAGTCCATGTTTGGTACGAACACTGAACTTCGGGTTTTCTCATCTCTACCCATGGATTGATTTGAGCCTCCAGCGACATGTGTGAATGTGATATCAGATGTACGTTTGGCACTGTCACATATGTGAAGGCTTTTCACCTATGTACAACAGATGGCACCTTGACCTCTTACAGGCTCTATAATAGTTAGCAACCGAAATTAGTCAGCGGCCTTTTCAAATTACCAGAGTTGGCTGGAAAGAATTGTGGCAATGACACACAACATGGCTCTGCTCAGAATGCCACATAGACTGTGAGTCCGATCCCTGCGGTGGTCTTGTGAAGAAGTCCCAACAAATAAAGATGTTTTTATTGCTTTTCATTGTTGTATCTAGATCTATATGTTGTGTGTAAATGAAAACTAAATATATGTTTGCTATATGCCATCAAGATTTACTAGAATGTATTATAAAAGATATAACTGCATTCACTTACCATTGGAGGTAGTGGAAAACAATTTGTTCAGCTTTGAATGGTCTATTTAAAGGACTTTCTATGAACTGCGGTACATTGCTCACCCCCTCCCCATGACAGAAGGGTTAAATGTGGCAGCGTAGCAAAGATGTATTTCAGCCCAGTACAGCATTTAGCACCACTTGGCTGTCGGAGCGCTCTTGAACAGATAGCTTTTCATTTAGCCTTTGCTCTGACAGCACATGCCCTGGATAAGTGGTATAGGTCTGTACAGGTGAAATCTATTCTCACATTTGCCTCAGGGGCGACTGGACTGTAACAGAATTTTTCAAACCCGTTGGGCCCAACCGCAAAGCGGAGAATAAATGGCTGACGTGCAAGGCCTCGACAGAAAAATCAATGCCTGGTTATACAGACATGACAGACCTAGGCTGCAATTCTCCTTAGCAGAAGCGCTGCATTTAGCATGGCTCAGCGTGTAGAAGCCTCGTCTCTGGCTTGGAAATGTGCATGTTGATAAATATAAGAATTTTTCGAGATGCCAACGTTTGATGCCTTCATTTGTTTATTCTTTTATTCACCAGGAAATTTGCCTGTAACGTCTGTGATAGAAGTTTTAGAGAGAGATGGGCCCTGAACAACCACATGAAGCTGCACACAGGCGAGAAGCCATTTAAATGTACCTGGCCCACATGCCATTATTCTTTCCTCACGGCCTCCGCCATGAAAGATCATTACAGGACTCACACAGGTCTGTTAGAAATTATGTGTTCATTATCTTGCTGGTTATATATAAAACCTGTTTATGGGCAAGTAATACTTTTTGTTGTGTTTTTTTTTTTTTAATTAAAGCAAAGATGTTTTAACAAACCCCATTAACATAAACATTGCGAGAGCCGACACCGTCCACTTTGAAACATCCCCTTGTATTTCTAGATGCTGTAAATGAAAATTGAATCTTTATGGTGCCTTATTTTAGTCTCAGAGATAAATGTTCCCGTCTCGCTCTCTAACCGTGGCTACAATATTGCTACCTCGTCTTGTACTTTGCTTATATTCATCTCTCTGTTCTCTGTTATCTTTAGTGTTATTTGTATAGTTTTGTATTTTTATTTTATCATTTATAATTTATTATATTTTCCTTTTCACTTTTTTATTTTCTAACTTATTTTTTGTATTTTTATTTCTTCAATTATAATTTAATATACTTTATTTTTCACTTTTTATTTTAATAGTTTAAGTAGAAAAAAACTAAACTTTTGTGTATTTTTATTTTATCAATTATAATTTGATACATTTTATTTTTCACTTTTTATTTTATAACATTTTTTGTATTTTTATTTTATCAAGTGTAATTTAATATTTTATAACTTTTTTTGTATATTTTATCAATTATAATTGAATATATTTTATTTTTCATTTTTTATTTTAACAACTTTATTTTTGTATTTGTATTATATCAATTATAATTGAATGTCTTTTTTATTTTTCACTTTTTATTTTAATAAAGTTTGTCTTTTTTTAAGTATAAAAAAATAAACACCAAAAACTAATTTTTAGCCATTGAGGTCATCACAGTGTCACGAGTATCCTAGGTTATTTAGTTGTCCCCATATCCACTGTCTTCTATGTAGCAAGGAAATTATTAACATCTGCTTCGCTCCCACTATCATGAAAAAGAATGAATGAAACAAAATGGCCCAGTCACTGTCCCGTGATCCAGATGTTCGCATCTTAGGTGAGGATTCGAGGTTAAAAAGTTCTTTATTGAGAAATATCCCAAGCAGTTGGTGGGAGGCCGGGTCTATTTAACTCCTCTGTCAAGGGTGTTGACGATTTAAGGTCTCCAGCCTGCCCTGAGAGATCACTTATATCGAACCGCAGATGAAAAGCCAGTGCAGATGTAATTTATCGTCGGTGTTTCCTTCTAAAGAATAATTGTGGAGACTTGGTTAGATCAATAATATAGATTTTTGTTGTTAGGTCTTGTAGTCTGCACCATAATGAGAGAGAGGGGACAGTGGCTGTTTTCTAATAGAATATAAAGGATTAGTTTCCGTGTCTTTCTGCATTTGAATGCAAAATGGCACACTTGAAACTAATTCAAGATGTTACGAAAAAATCCACTTTCCATCCTGTCTGTGCCATCATGTAAACGTTCCATGTGGTTACCTAAAGCAATTATTCATTTTGTCTCTCCAAGAAATTTTAAGGTTACAAGTGTCGACAGTGTAATAAAAGTACTCACAACTAGCCAAAAGCAATCTCCTTCTCCAAGCCAAGACTCCTTAGAACAGTAACGGACACAGACAGAAAAGGGCCCCTGTGCAAGAACACTATATAGGCCCTTTACAGCTAAGATTTCTGTTTGGGAGAAGCTACTTGCTATTTTGGAGGTGGCTTTGGGCCCCCTTACCTCTTGGGCACCAATGATATTTACCTGCTTTTCCCAATGGCTGGCTAAGAGGCATGGTAGCAACCTCAGCCAGCATAGTTGTGGTGGCTTATTGTTGGATGTATAGAGTAGCCCACTGTAAGAGCAGCATTTCAAATCTCATTTCCATAGTTTTGTATTATTTTTTTAAGAACATTTCCATTGGTGATTTTCTCTATTGCTTAGAATTTGCAGTCAAAAGAAATGACTGCCCTCATGAATTGCCATTGGGTAAATGTATGAAAAACATCATCATGATCTGTATATGTTGATTAGATAACCCAAGAAAGGGTTTAAGCTCATTTGTGCCATTTACTTCAACTTCTTTGATGGCTAGACATTAAAAAGAAAAAGAAAACAACAAAAAAGGATAGGGGCTACACGGCTATTCTGGCCAAAACACAGGTTGCGTAGCCAAAGATTGCTTTATTACACTAGTGCACCGCTGTATAATACAAGTGAGTAGGGTCTACAGTCACTTTGTGACCAGCCAAGTACTGTGTAAAGCAAGTCACAAAAAGTCAGAACCAGTTGGATTTTTTATGGTGCCTTGTTCACTGGAACTAACAGCATACACAGAGCTTTGGCCTTGTGTCCAATATCGAGGTCAAGGTTACCATGTAAACCTAGCCTTAGGCCTGGCTCCCACTTGCGGACTATTGCAATCCAAGAACAAAAATCTTATTGACTTGGGACACATATTGTTCAATGAGTAAGTGCTAATCTGCACGATTTTCCTCACCTGTATTTGGCCTGAATTGCAGCATGCTGCATATGATCACCATATTGAACCAGACTCACCAATACAAGTCTATACAAGTTCCCAGAGTCATAGCTTCTTTTATTTTTCTGTCCATATAAACGTATGAGGGCTTGTTTTTGTGGGACAAGAAGTACTTTTGAAAGACATCATTCATTTTACCACACAGCATACTATTAAACAGGGAAAAAAATAACAAGTGTGGAGAAATTTTAAACCCCTCCCCCCCCAGAATTCTCACATTTTTGCGGGGAATTATTATTACGGTGTACATTTTGTGGTAAAAATGACCTATATGATATGATTCAAATCATCAGAGCGATTATGGCGATTCCAAACATTTTGTATTATTTTAGAGGTAAACCCCCGCCAGAAGTTTGCAAATAAATTTGGTGGTTGTACTGCCATTTTCCAAGACCCATAACATTTTTATTTTTTGGATGATGGATCTGCATGATGGCTTATTTTTTGCGTCGCGAGACAAAATTTTTATTGATACCATTTTGGTATAGATGTGATATTTTGATCACTTGTCACAGAATTTTTTGGGGTATTGAACTCGGCAATACCACATACAGTGGAACCTTGATTTACGAGTAACCCGGTGTGTGAGTATTTCGCTATACGAGAAAAGCTTGCTGTAAATTTGTAACATTTTTTTCTAGTCTTGAGGCTGCAATTCACATGCTTGTAATGTTGCATGTTTATTGAACATTTGTTACAGCTCAGTTTTTTGGTGTTTTTTGTCTGTTATCTTGCTTTAATGCAAGTTGGGGGTGCAGCCCTCCTGATACTGAGGCCGAACAATTACCTGCTTCTCACTTTTTGCTGTATATTTAATCTGGGACCCAGCTGACCACTTTACCATTCATATTGAAGTTTTGACACTCGCATCACACTCGGCTCTGCTATGCTGCCAGCGTGAGCCGAGTGTCATGCGAGGATCACACTAGTGCCCCGTGTGGCCCCGGCCTTAGGAGCAGAGGGGAGGCACAGAGGCTGCAACAACTGGACTTTATGATTTCCATACAGCATGGGAACAATTCAAGAGATATTTTTGCTCTTAAACAGAATGGGGAGTCAGGTGGTGGCATTCGTTCACACTCTAAAAACCTTGTGATAGAGTCCCTTTAATGTATCAGAATGTAACATTCAATAAGTTAATCAGTGAAACAAACACTGTGATTATATAAAAGGACAAGCTCCACTCTTCTGCTTCCATGTGATGATGTAGCCATACATCCAGCTGTTTGGCTGTGACATTTTTTACATACTTTTGTTCTGCAATCCATTGGCAGTCCGGGTGGAAGAGTCATCTTGAGTTACTATCGTTTAGGCGTATAAACCAGAGAGCCGCCCACACTGTACAGTATCTGTCTCATGCTACGTAGGGTTACAATAAATACTACAAGTTGTGTTTGTTTTCTTTTGCAGTTTTGTTTTAGTGCCCCATATACAAACCATTATGATTAAGAAGACATAAAATTCATTTATTTTTCTTGTGAACACAGAAAGTAAATGTAATAATATAGACAACCATAACATGAGTAAATTTAGAACGTAATTGTATAATATGCACTGGTATTGTACATTTTAGACAATATTTAGTGTGCAAGCACAGACCAGATGTATGGGAATTGTAAAAAAAAAAAAAAATCAGGATATGCATAAAAACTGTTCAAGTGCATAAAGCAGCCCCATCTGGAAGGCATCTAACAGAAATGAAGTTGTACAAAACCATTCCATTGATAATAAAGCTAATTTTTATGGGTCTGACAAGTATGTAATTATGTTCAGTGGTGCTTTTCAGATTTTATCACAGTCAATAAACCGCAGTGGTAATTTCATTCCCATTTGACATATTTACATGGAAACATTTGATTGGAGGAATTAGTAACCCTGAAAGCCTTGATAGATATGTTTTAACGATCTGTGACCTCTACAATCCCACATCTGTTTATTGTTGCAACAGGCGAGAAGTCGTTCTTGTGTGACCTTTGTGGCTTTGCTGGTGGGACGCGTCATGCCCTTACTAAGCATCGGAGGCAGCACACAGGTTGGTCATCTTATCTTCATTTCACAATTGTCTGTGTCTTTTAACTCCTGTTCTCCTCTGGTCAGGTCTTAAAGCTGCAATCAATGTAAAATATCAATTTAACCAATAATGATAAATGCTACTAAGCAGCAATTAACCCCTACGCTATCTCTGCAGATACCGCCTTTGCTGTAGCTCGTTTAGATCCTGCTATTTTCATTGAGCAGCATTTACAGTGTTAATATAAAAGTGTATGGATTTATGCAGATGATGTTCTTAGTTTTCCTTATGTGTCACACGCTGTTTGCCTCTAAATTCGCCGAGTGTCATGGCGGCATCTGATGCTGTTCACACTATAGAGTCTGACACTCCTCACTATGTCTCCTTTAGTCCTGCTGTTGCACAGACAGGCTCAGGCGTCAATCAACTGTGTTCTCATTAGTGATCAGATTTGCAGAAGTCAATTTCTGCTAGCCTTCTGGTTACCTCTTAGATCATGTGTTGTGGAAGACATATCATAGTCACTCCTCAGCTTTTTAAGATGGAGGAGCCTTTCTTCCCATGCCGACCATAGCTGTAGCTACAATGTGTACTGTTGTATCCCAGTCCTGCTGGTGAATGTATTGCTTTTTGTATGGAATTCTTGTGGAGTTATCTTGTCATCTTGTTGTTTCCTCCCTGCTCTTATTTTCCTCCTTATCACTTGTTGTCTAATATCTCTGTGTGAGTTTTGGTTTCCCTGTTTGTACTTATCTGTGGGTTCTACCATTCCTGTCACCGCCCTCCCCTGGAGTGAGGGAAAGCGGGCATTAGATCAGGGCTTTACAGAAGCAGGGTAAAGTATGTGGCCCAGACATTGTCACCATTAGATGTATCTCTGGGATCAGGGATAGCTAGCACCCCCCTAGCCAGAGGGCCAGTTTAGGAGCCCCGGTCCCCAGTTATCCCATCAGACCCCGTAACATTATGGCACTGTGCATTGTAATGACCTTATCACATGGGCAGAAATTATATCCCGGGGATGTCTCGGAAGTGAATCTCACCAGATGTGATGTCACCAGATTCTTTCTGCCACCTCCAAAAGCAGAAAAAAATGGGGATAGAGACGCTTATTCCAGTGATGCATCACTTACCTTCTTGTTGTACTTTTGACAAAATGATTTTTTTGTCTGCTGCAACTCTGCTAGTCTTCTCAGTTGTAGCTTAGTTAAACCCTACTCGTACCACTGATTTGACAACTTTCTGCCTACAATATTAATAGGAAGAAATCTGCTAATCAGTGGTTGGGGCATGTGTAGCCAGAGCTCATCAGTATTGAGGACTATTTAAGAGGAGCTAGTCATTGAGTGGACTATCAGGGCTAAAGCAAATAAAGAAGTAGTTTACCGATATTCTAGAAAGCAGCCGGGTATATGACGCAGAGCTGCAATCAGGTAATCTCTGTCAGTAATGTTCAAGCCCACATTGCTATACAGGGTGATTCAAAAAGGGTGATACAGACATAAAATCCTTTAGTAAAAAAAATAACATCACTCATAAATAACCAATGGCTGAAATCAAAGCAAAACTGGCTTAGTTGCCCATAGCAGCCAGGCACCGCAGAGCCAAATTTAAAATGTGACTAGACAGTGTGACTTAAGATGGCGACATTGAGGCAAGCGTGTGTGTTGGAGTTTATAAGAATGGAGTCTGTTGTTACAGTACTGGCAAGCTTTGAGAAAAAAATTGGTAAATGTGCTCCTCAAAGAACCTGCATTGGGTAAAACAATTTAAAACTACTAAGTGTTTGTAAAGGTAAAAGTCTTGGCCCAAAAAGAAGACTTAGAGCAGGTTGACTAATAAAGTACTACAAGTGCCTCAAACCATGGTATCTTATGAAAATGCTTTTGTTCTAAGCCACACAGTTTACATCTTCTTCAGGAGATAAACCCTGAAGACAAACAGAAATGCTGTGACTTTTGGATTGACCTACAGGGATGACTGGAAGAGAACATATTCGCTGACAGGCTGATGTTCAACGAGGAGCCTCATTGAGAAGGTCATTTGCCACAATGTTATGATTTGGAGCTCAGAAGAATCCTGTGCCCTTATCAAGGACATGAGGGACTTTCCCGAAGTACACATGTTGTGTGCAATAAGCAGGTGCAAAGTCAACGATTCCTGTTTTTTGTTGAGGATTAGTGATGAGCATACTCGCAGAAAACCGGGACCGGCTGATCCCGGTGATCCGGTTTCTAAAATCTAGTTTTGGGCCAGATTCCGGTCCCCATATAAGTATATGAGGACTAGAATCCGGTGATTAAAAATGACATTAGAAGGGATAGCGCGCTGTACTTACCAAGACACCAGCATTGCTGTACCCTGTCCCAGGCCTTGCATTCACTTCGGGTCCGCGCATTAGGCTAATTTCATATGCACTGCTTTCCCCACCCACCAGCACCTGTGATTGGTTGCAGTCAGACATGCCCTCACCCTGTGTGGCCACGTCTCAGCTGACTGCAACCAATAACAGGCGCCAGGATGGCCGGTGGGCGGGGAAAACAGTGTAACTGTCTGCGGGTCAGTATCGTGGTATACACATATAAATAAACCGAACGGCATAGGATGCCCCTATGTTATGATACCCAGCACAGATAAAGCCCCAGATTCAGCCCCCATCCCTGTGCTTATCTTGGCTGTGTGTCAAAATAAGAGGAACCGCATGCGGCTTTTTTAAATTCTTTAAAGAAATAATTTGAAATAAGTTGTGCGGTCTCCCAATTTTGATACCCAGCCATAATAAAGCCCAACAGCTGGGAGCTGTTATTCTCAGATTGGGGAGTCCCATAGTTATTGGGACCCCCCCAGTCTAAGAATTGAAACCTACAGCCGCCCCAAAATTGTCTCATTTATTAGATGCGATAAACCAGCAGCCCACAGCTGCCACTAAGCTCCAAATTATTAATGTTAGGAGTGTATGACACACCCTGCAGGTCCGTCGTAATCCACACAAAGTCACACGACGATTCAGCACTGCTACATCTGAACCTCACAGCACGTGATCATAGAACATGATGGCCCGCTATGAGCTCCAGAAAATGAATGAGCCGCAGCGATTAGCAGTGATGGAACTCAGGTTAGTTCCAATTGCAGCTGGAGTCCTCCACCTGTGACCACACTCCCCTCCCCCCGGCCAGCACTGTCAGTGTTAAAGGCATGGCTCCTCACTTTAAACCAGAGTGCTTCAGGTCACTAGAGGTCATACCTTGGGAACCCGGGTATGACCTCCGGTGAACTGAGTGACGTCACTGCTGCCAGCCGGGTGCCCCTTGTTAGTGTTTCTAGGAGCCTGGAGAGATAGAGAGATTGGGCGTGTTTTCGGTCTCTCCAGGCTCAGATGTAGCAGAGCCAGGACCGTCGTGTGACTTCATGTGGATTACGGCAGAAATTCAAGGTTTTTTTTTTGGATTAATAAAGATGGGAAAGAGGATGCTGTATTTGATTTCAAATAAATGTTTTTTCTCTGTTTGTGTTTATTTCTCTTTACTTATAGGATAAGTGATGGGGGGGGTCTTATAGACCCCTACCCATCACTATTTTTGGGCTTGATGAAAGTTGTCCACTGTCATTAACCCCTATTACTACTCTTGCCACCACACCAGGGCAACAGGAAAGAGTCAGATAAAGTACTGGGATTGTCACATCTAATGGATGTGACAATTCCAGAGCATCTGTAGGCTGCTATTTCTTAGCCTGGGGGGTCAAAATAACCATGGGACTCCTCAGGCTGAGGATACCAGCTTCCAGCTGTTGGGCTTTAGCTGCAGCCTGTAGCATCTGTTTTATCTGTGCTGGGTATCATAATATGGCCACGCCAGTTGTTTTATTTATTTATTTATTTTTGCACTGCAATACTGACCCGCAGATATCTCCTGTGATTGGTTGCAGTCAGATGCGCCCCCAGCCTGTGTGACAGTGTCTGACTGCAACCAATCACAGATGCCAGGATGACCAGTGGGTGGGGAAAGCAGTGCATATGGATGAGCAATGATGAGTAGCCGAGGAAGTGAAGGAGAGGCTGCGGGAGAAGTGTACAGCCATGCCGGAGCCTTCATAAGTATGATGCTCTCACTTCATTCTTATTTTGTTTATTTTTTTTTTAATTTCCCCAGTGCCGGATCAGGATCAATATCTGGAATCCCGGGCTCAAGTCCGGCACCCGGGCACCATTGAAAGCGCGCGGATCTGGACTTTTACAGTCTGGGTTCGCCCATCACTATTGAGGATACAATTAGTGACCACTCCTACCTAGACATGAGGAATGGCTTATGCTGCTGATAGGCTATATTTGGCAGATCTTCCTCTATCAGCTGGATGATGCACAACCATATTTCTATTTGGATATTAATTGACACCTGGATGAAACTCAACTGAAACATTAGATTAGCTGTGGTGGAAACAATTCACAATTGTTGCACTGGCCTCCACAATCGCAAGATCTAAAGGCCGCTTTACACGCTACAATAAATCTTACGATGTGTCGGCGGGGTCACGTTGTAAGTGACGCACATCCGGCATCGTAAGTATGATTGTAGCATGTAAAACCTCCGTGCAATTGCGATTGAACTAAAATCCGTTCATCGCATGCACGTCGTTCATTCATCAAAGATTGAACGTGCGGTTGTGCAATGTTCCCGAGGCAGCAACATCGCAGTGTGTGACCCCCCCGGGAACATTGAACGACAGCTTACCTCCGTCCGCGGCTCCCGCCAACAATGCGGAAGGAAGGAGGTGGGCTGGATGGTTTACGTCCCGCTCATCTCCACCCCTCCGCTTCTATTGGCCGGCTGCCGCATGACGCCGATGTGACGCCGAACGTCCCTCCCACTCCAGGAAGTGGACGTTCGCCACCCACATCGAGGTCGTATGGACGGGTAAGTACGTGTGACGGGGTTAATCGTTTGTGCTGCACGTTCAACAAATTGAACATGCCACACATACGATGGGGGCGATGCAAATCGCATACGATATCGTATGCGAAATTGCAACATATAAAGCAGGCTTTACACTCTGTGACGACTTCTTTCTGTGAGGCTACATCAAGGGGTTAGTTTATCTGCCCCAGCAGCTACTGGACATGAGCGACCCAAGACAACACATCACAGTGGAGTTCATGTCGGAGGATATACTTTCATACATCTCAACTAGACTACCACCTAGACATTTGCCATGTCATCATTGCAAATCACTTTGAACATTTGTATTATATAGCTGAAACGCTGATAGATAGTGCGTCTTTACTTGTTAAGAAATTTGTGTTTTTTCAAGTTAAGAAATTTGTGTTATGTTCTCTTGGTTATGAACAACAACAATATCATTTTGGAGATTTATCTCCCCAGTGGGTAAGCTCTGTCATTGTTTGCAGAGTGGTTTATTCTATTCTTGCTACTATTTGTTTGCTGAATTTAGATGGTATTTTACTCTTGTATAGTGATTTTGTTCCACATTATTTGAGCACTGTGTATTGGACTGTTTTGTTAAGCAGTGTATATTGGTATTAGTTAATGAGATTTTCTGGTATACATTGGTATTTTTGTATATTGATGTTTTTGGAGCACTGTATACTGGTAATTGATGAGATTTTGTTGGTGCATATTCGGGCACTGTATGGTGTTGGAAATTGTTATATTGGTATTTATTTTTTGTTATTTGAGAACTGTATTATGGCATTATTTGGTCTCTGTATATTGGTATTATGTTATCACTGTAAAGTAATTTGTTACTGTGTATTTATTGTATGACTTCCGTATTTGTTGCCTGTTTTGTGTGTTTAAGGTCTGTATTGTTATCTGATGTCTGTACTGTGTGTTTTTTTTATTGCTAACACACCATAAATGAAGGTGCTTAGTGCATCAATTGGCCAATTCTTGTGCGCCCATCAGCCGTGGCAAGGTGACCTTTCTTTGATGGGACCCTATCCTAGTTTCATGCCTCTCCTGGACTAAAATTCTAGAAATATGTGGACAAGTAGGATCTAACACTAATTAAAACCACCCTTGAGCTAACAGGAGGAGAGTATAGTCAGACTAAGAGGCTGTCCATACCTCCAATATACATCGCAAAAAAGAAAAAAAAAACTGCATCTTGAAACAGAACATAGGAAGTGTGAACTGAAGCAGCAGTTGATGTCATTACACACCTGTGTTAACAGATATGAACAAGTGGGAAATGGCCCAAGTACTGGACAAGATCAGTGTTTATTCCTATACCGGAGAATGGAGATGTTACTGACTGTGGAAACTATCGGACTGTTGCGCTCATACCTACTGCCAGCAAAATTCTACTTAGATCCTACAAACACAGCTACAACCTTACTTTGACAAAGAGCTGCCAGAGTAATTACCAGGATTCAGAAAAATCAGACTAACAAGAGATGTAATTGCTAATATTAGATGGTATTGCATTGGCATCCCAGGAGGGACGCCGACTTAGTCACCGCCCTGGCTGGGTTGCGTATTCGTCCCTCGCACCCTCCCGGCTGTCCACGTGTGCTGCTGCCTCTTTTCCCTCCCGGTGCCTATGCTCGCAGCCTAGGTCTCTTGGGAGGGTGCTTAGGGCGTGCTCGCACACACTGGCCTTCCTCTTAAAGGGCCAGTGTGCCATTTCCTGGAAATGCCTTTAGAGCATACTGGACAGTTTGTATGGGAGAATAACCAAGACAGATTTGTTATTCATGGGTTTGGAAAGGCTGAATTACAGGTCATATAATCATGTTTGTGTCTTCTCATAAACATATGTAACTGAAATTACTGAATATAATATCTAATTTATTTACTATGTACTTATATATAGTCATATTTGGGGATAACTGGGGGAATGATCTTTACATGTAATTGAATTATCCGTGCCATGATGGTGATGCTTTCAGTGTATATGGAGTGCGAAGGAAATAAAGAGTATAACTTGCAGTCCATCAACATGAAAGCAGTAGTGTAAAGTAATCTACGGTCTTCTTGTTAAACTGTAGTAGAAAAATGCTAATTTCCTTGTTATGTCAATGGTTTGAATATCACATACGGCGTTTCATTGTGGGTGACAAGTCCGTCACATATATTGACGTGCCTTAAGGTATAAAACATTTCTGCACGGATATGTAAGTTGTATTCTATGTTATGCCCATCCGTATAAACACAGTCTGCGGCTGTTACAAAGTATCAAATATTCAAAAACTGCTTCTAAGTTTAGTCATTTAGAATAATTTTAGCTGCAACTTTTCTTAATTTTCTACCTTGGAGAGACATGTCTTACTTTTCTGCCTTACATGAATTAAAAGCAGTCTTTCAACTGCGATCATAGAAGCACCTAGTCAGTTCATCATTCATTTGAAGATTGCTTTGTACTTCATAGGCTACACAGTCTTGACAGCTTCAAGAGACATCATGACATATAGTAGTATTTTGTTCAATCAACAGCATAGCCACCTCCAATTATACCGGAGATGATTGACAAATAGCTACCAAACGGAACTTCTGAATTATGTGACTGTCTCCTCTGTGAAGGATATATGTGGCATAAATGACTAGGAATTGTTTTTTTACTAAACCTGACAAGTAACATTCATTAATTATAGGGAAAGTAATAAGAGCGAATGCATCAGAGAGATTTTACATTGCCATTTTAACAAGCGCTACTCGATTTCAAGACAAAAATATTGAAATGCATCTTGGGAATGCCATTTTTTTTTCTTTTTTATTATTTATACCACTATATAACTGTAGATAGGGGTTTGATTTTAAACAGATTTATCGGAAATGTATATTTAAGATATGAAAATTGAAATTTTATATAAAATAAGACATTTAAATGGGGGGCATAAAACTGATATAATAGGAATCTCATTTATGATTTACTTTTCTAGAGTGACTTAAAACAATTAGGGACTCAACATTATTTGGGGCATAGAATAGCTACTCTTTTATTACTTGGGAAAAAACACCCCCAGCCTTGATCTGCTATCCAAAAAAATACTCTAATCTCACAGGGCTGTGGAGTCGGAGTTGGAGCTCATTTTGGTGGAGTCGGAGTCTGAGTCGGTATAAAATGCACCGACTCCGACTCCTAAAATATGTAATCAATTGGGGACAGTAGTGCAATGCAGAATGTGCTGAATATTTTACTAAATAATAACATTTAGTATAATGTTTATATTTAAGTGAAAAATGTATTGTAGTACAATGTGAACATCAGACATTTAATCATTTTTATGATACAATAATCAAGATATTTAGATAGAACATAAAATATATTTATTGGAATACAACTTTAGAACACAAAAAACGAATAAATTGTAAATATGTAATACAATATGTAATACATTTAGGTCCAGAAATATTTGGACAGTGACACAATTTTCGCGAGTTGGGCTCTGCATGCCACCACATTGGATTTGAAATGAAATCTCTACAACAGAATTCAGGTGCAGATTGTAACGTTTAATTTGAAGGTTTGAACAAAAATATCTGATAGAAATTGTAGGAATTGTACACATTTCTTTACAAACACTCCACATTTTAGAAGGTCAAAAGTAATTGGACAAATAAACCAAACCCAAACAAAATATTTTTATTTTCAATATTTTGTTGCGAATCCTTTGGAGGCAATCACTGCCTTAAGTCTGGAACCCATGGACATCACCAAACGCTGGGTTTCCTCCTTCTTAATGCTTTGCCAGGCCTTTACAGCCGCAGCCTTCAGGTCTTGCTTGTTTGTGGGTCTTTCCGTCTTAAGTCTGGATTTGAGCAAGTGAAATGCATGCTCAATTGGGTTAAGATCTGGTGATTGACTTGGCCATTGCAGAATGTTCCACTTTTTTGCACTCATGAACTCCTGGGTAGCTTTGGCTGTATGCTTGGGGTCATTGTCCATCTGTACTATGAAGCGCCGTCCGATCAACTTTGCGGCATTTGGCTGAATCTGGGCTGAAAGTATATCCCGGTACACTTCAGAATTCATCCGGCTACTCTTGTCTGCTGTTATGTCATCAATAAACACAAGTGACCCAGTGCCATTGAAAGCCATGCATGCCCATGCCATCACGTTGCCTCCACCATGTTTTACAGAGGATGTGGTGTGCCTTGGATCATGTGCCATTCCCTTTCTTCTCCAAACTTTTTTCTTCCCATCATTCTGGTACAGGTTGATCTTGGTCTCATCTGTCCATAGAATACTTTTCCAGAACTGAGCTGGCTTCATGAGGTGTTTTTCAGCAAATTTAACTCTGGCCTGTCTATTTTTGGAATGATGAATGGTTTGCATCTAGATGTGAACCCTTTGTATTTACTTTCATGGACTCTTCTCTTTACTGTTGACTTAGAGACAGATACACCTACTTCACTGAGAGTGTTCTGGACTTCAGTTGATGTTGTGAACGGGTTCTTCTTCACCAAAGAAAGTATGCGGCGATCATCCACCACTGTTGTCATCCGTGGACGCCCAGGCCTTTTTGAGTTCCCAAGCTCACCAGTCAATTCCTTTTTTCTCAGAATGTACCCGACTGTTGATTTTGCTACTCCAAGCGTGTCTGCTATCTCTATGATGAATTTTTACTTTTTTTCCAGCCTCAGGATGTTCTGCTTCACCTCAATTGAGAGTTCCTTAGACCGCATGTTGTCTGGTCACAGCAACAACTTCCAAATGCAAAACCACACACCTGTAATCAACCCCAGACCTTTTAACTACTTCATTGATTACAGGTTAATGAGGGAGACGCCTTCAGAGTTAATTGCAGCCCTTAGAGTCCCTTGTTCAATTACTTTTGGTCCCTTGAAAAAGAAGTGGCTATGCATTACAGAGCTATGATTCCTAAACCCTTTCTCCGATTTGGATGTGAAAACTCTCATATTGCAGGTGGGAGTGTGCACTTTCAGCCCATATTATATATATAATTGTATTTCTGAACATGTTTTTGTAAACAGCTAAAATAACAAAACTTGTGTCACTGTCCAAATATTTCTGGACCTAACTGTATATGTGTATATATTGTAAGGTTGCACCCCGCAACCTGGGGGTTCAACTCGCTTGCAGCGGGGTGAGGTAGCTTCAGCAACACATCTATAGTCTCTTTAAAAAAAATTCCTGCAGTTTATTTAAAACACTCCCAGCATAAACTGCTCTTAAATGTAAACAATCCACGTACCGAGGGCATCCAGTCCATTACAAGTCCATAGTGGAAGTTTAGCAACTTTCCCTACTCTCAGGCACCTGCCAGCATAGACCTCTAGCCGAGGTTCCTTCCAGCACCCAGATCCCTCTGCAGACCCCTGTCTGTCTCTCCTCTACGAGTGGTTCGGGCCTGCAGCCTGGCTGCACTCACCTCAGACTCAATTCCAGAACCCTGTGTTCAGCCTCCACACAGGCTGATACATCCAGAGCTCCCTGCTCTGCTCTCACACTCTGCAGAACACACACTGTGTCTCCTAAATCAGACTGGACACACCCACAGGTGGAGGTCTGTGATTATCCAGACCTGCACAGCACACAGGCATTATTAAAGGGAACCTGACCCTTATATGCAGAAACAAGCCTTTGTGGAACTACAAGTCCCATAGCAACCTCTTCAGTTTAATATCGCAGCGACCTTCTCCACTGCGACATATAGCGACCATTTACCACATTGGTGGTCGCTACCTCACATATCACCCCCCCTCTGTTCAAACTTGTAGGGTTGAACACTCGATACTTTACAGGGGCCCCGAGACAGGGCATCAGGGTCACCTTGCCCTACCAGTTGAGAGGGCCCACTTTGACAACCTTGAGCTCCAGTTCTCGACATACCGTCTGTCACCAAACCCTTCACGGAAAATAGGAGCTGTGGAAAAAGAGCACAATAGGGTCTTACCCCAAAAACAACAGGCTGAAATGCACGTGAGATATACTCACCAAGTATAGTTGTGAAAGTCACAACTGCTGTATAGGCATGGTAAAATGGTCAGCGGCAGCAGTGACACCTCGATCAATGGTAGAAGTAGATAGGAAAAGGTGATTTCTGAATACCGCGCCAACGACCACTCATGTAGATGAAGAGATGAATGTCACTTTATTTCATGCTCAGGTCTACGCGTTTCAGGAGACTCTGCTCCCTTCCTCAGGACAGTACAGGCATAAGAAACATCAAATCTCAATTTGATCGTCGGCGTAATCATGGATTACGCCGACGCTGCACCGATGATACGATTACGACGCTTTTGCGCTCGTTAATCGTATCATCGAGCCTTTACACACTACGATGTCGCATGCGATGCCGGAAGTACGTCATTTTCAATTTGACCCCACCGACATCGCACCTGTGATGTCGTAGTGTGCAAAGCCCGCCTTAGAGTCTTCAGAGTCTGTGCTATAGCCCGATGTATAATTAGGTCCTCTATAACCTTGGCTCCTTTTACTACAGGACCTGCTTCCTTTGCCATCTGAAGCAACACAGTCACCAGGTGGACCGAACTTCTTTGGGCCCTGGCCCGAAAGCAGTCGCGACCTCACACTAATTTGACAAAGTTTCTCTGCAATCTTCTGTCTTTCAAGACTCAATTGCTTTAGTTCTTCCAGGTATCCCAGTCGGTATTCTAGGAGAACTCGTATATTTTCAACACACTCCTTTGTTCCCACAATGACACGGGGAACCATACCGACTTCACAGAGTATCCTGGCTTCATTATGAATATTAATTCTTACTCTCGTCACACTGGACGTATCAACCATCTCCTGCATGACTCTTCCATTTCTTCCAATCAGCTTCTTGACAAGTTCTCTGGGCACTTGTGTGAGTTCCACAAACTCCAACAGCCTTCAAGCTGTCTTCACTGCTTGTGCAGTTTTCCCATAGATTCAGAATGTTCCACTGTGTTCTTCTACTTCAACAGCTGTAATACCTGGAACCTTCCTGGCTTGCTGAATGTTACTTCTCAGCGCTCTTATTGCAAGCCCAATTAATGGTTTCTTCACAACCACCACTTCTTGAAATGCTGCGGTGAGCTGCTTTATATGCTCCAATTGTTTGGTGTCTTCTGCCATCTTTGTAGAGATGAGCCACTTCGTGCGAAGACACTATAGGTGCATGCCACTCAGGATAGCCACCCGCTTCTTTGTGACATCACTTCCAGAGCATACCACCAACCGACAAGACTCTGGGGCAAAGTACACTTTATAGGCTCCTACGGCTGTCTTGAAGTTTTCATGTACCGCCTCACTAGCACAGGCATCTCTCAAGTCTTCTGGCACATCTACCATGCACTTAAGGACTAAACGGGCTCCTTTACCTTCAGTGACATTAAACTGTCCCTTTGGTCTCTTGCATACATGTTTATTCTTCACCAAAGGCTCCACCTCTCGAGTTACACACTCTTCAAGTTCAGCCCCAGCTTCAGAGCCTTTGGGTTTCTCTTTGCTTTTAATCTTCGGTGTCTCCTTCTGAGTGGAGTCAATCTCTGTGTCTTCCATCTTGGTCTTACCAGCTGGGTCAGTCATCTCTCAGCTCCGGATGAGACCTCTGGTCCAGACTTCACCTCCTCAGAGGCTCTTTCCACTTCAGCACCAGCTGTTTCTTGGACCCTCACTGCATTACCTTCAACTTCCTCTTGGGGCTTTGCAGTGTCACCTTCAGCCTTTTCTTTTCCTGCCAGGGTGTCACACCCTTCAGCATGGTACTGTTTCTTGTAAAGCTTTGGTGCTATTTTCACTGTCCATCATCCCAGCACTGAATGGACCACCAGTCTGGTTACCATAATCTTTGTGGATTTTCTCTCCATCACCACTCTCTAGGATGTCATCTCTTACAGTACTTTCCAGGATTTGATATCCTATAGTGCGTTCCAGGATGTCATCTTCTATAACACTCTCACTTGACAGATCATCAGCTTCATACTTATATTATAGTGGACACCACTACTACTTCCTTAGTTGGCTCCTTTTCTGTGATTTCACCTTTCTGATTTCTGTCGTTACAGTGTGTCAGTTCAGTTTCTGACTCTCTCTTTTTCAGGATTTCACTGTCTGACTCTACATTAGCGGTTGCTACTGGCAACGTGCCTTCCTCAACCTTCTCTTCCCACTCAGACGATATACATTGCATTACCCCTCGGCGCTTATTATGTCTTCGGCGTCGAGAGGAGATTTTATCTTTCTCAACTGTCTGTACCTCAGTGTACTCGCTCGTCAGGTTACTAGAGTCAGTGTCTTTACTAGAGTCATTGTCACTCCCCCTGGTGTCCTGGACTAACAAGCCCCCACTTAACCAAGTGTTGAACCCCCTGTCTGGAGCTCTCCCGTTTTTAACGGTCACACTATCCTTTGTTACTGTAAACGTCATATCCCTGAGGGGGGCACATCCATCTTTCTTTGGTCACCCCTAACTTAGTACTGTCACCTCTAGTAGGCACGGTCTTCCCCTTATTACACAATATCATACTACTAGGAACACTTTCAGCCTCCCGCTGTGATAGGGCTTCCTTTGAGCCTTTCCCGCTTTTACACAAGCAGCTGGCCATTTCCGCCATCGACCACAAGTCCTCAAAAAAATTAAAGTCCCGGCCTATTATAATGGGATGCGGTAAGTCAGACACTACCCCAACATTAACGAATCCAAACACCCCATCCTTCTCAACGACCACTCGGGACCGTGATACTCTCCAATGTTCCCATGTCTGCAGCTGGCTTCCATCCTTCCAAGAATCGGGTAGGTATCGAGCGTGGCCCTCACCAGGGACACCAAGCTCACCGAGTCTACCAGCCCAGTCACACATTTGCCATCAACTTCCACAGAACACAGATGTGACTTCTCGTCAGCCGGGCAGTCTGTACCGCAGACCGGACATGCATAGCATGAACACCATTGTCCTTGGCTACTGTCCATTGGTGCCACTGCAACTTCAGATTTGGGATTCTCTGCCCCCTTTTGGGCAACCACCCATTTATGGGACTCCACCTCCTTTTGGGCTTTCAGAGACTCCCTCATAGTGTCTTTAGACCCCAGTTCACACAGTTCCCCTTTGTCTCGCTGGGCACCCTGTGTCCACACTGGACCCAGAAAAGAACTCACAAACTGGTCCACTGCTGCCACATCGGTGCGCACAGATGGCTCCTGCTGTCCACGCACAAGGAACTGGAACAGCTCCTCCATAGCGTCCGTATGAGCTTTCCTTCCTTTTGGAATCTCAGCCCCCACGGCTGTCGCTGGACCTCCTGGCACATGCTGTTGGTGCTGCTGCTGGCTCTTTGGCAGGTGTTTCAGTAGCTCCTTCATGCTGAAACGAGAAGAGCAACAGGAGGGGCGCTCCAATGGGTAATACTCGGTGGTTCAAAAAGGGGGGGGTTTGGTTACTACTAACCTTTCCTGGTTGTACCGCCCATACAACCAGGATCTCCAGCCTGTGGTGTATCACTGCTCACCAAGCAGGACCCAGCAATCCCGGATTGACCTGGAACCTCCAGTCGCAGGTCTCCCGCCACTGCAGCATGGAACCCAGCAGACCTGCAGATCCTCCACCAGCTGCTTGAGTGCGCAGACAAAATTTTTGTGGACCCGCCAATCCACCGCAAACCACTTCAAAACAATTTTTTGTGGATCCACCGATCCACAGCAATACGTCCTAGGCCGTTGCCCCTAGCAACCAGACCGCATGCCCGCATTCTCCACCATATGTAAGGTTGCACCCCGCAACCTGGGGGTTCAACTCGCTTGCAGCGGGGTGAGGTAGCTTCAGCAACACATCTACAGTCTCTTTATAAAAAATTCCAGCAGTTTATTTAAAACACTCCCAGCATAAACTGCTCTTAAACGTAAACAATCCACGTACCATGGGCATCCAGTCCATTACAAGTCCATAGTGGAAGTTTAGCAACTTTCCCCACTCTCTGGCACCTTCCAGCATACACCTCTAGCCGAGGTTCCTTCCAGCACCCAGGTCCCTCTGCAGACCCCTGTCTGTCTCTCCTCCAGGAGTGGTTCGGGCCTGCAGCCTGACTGCACTCACCTCAATTCCAGAACCCTGTGTTCAGCCTCCACACAGGCTGATACATCCAGAGCTCCCTGCTCTGCTCTCACACTCTGCAGAACACACACTGAGTCTCCTAAATCAGACTGGACACACCCACAGGTGGAGGTCTGTGATTCTCCGGACCTGCACAGCACACAGGCATTATTAAAGGGAACCTGACCCTTATATATATATGTTACGGTTGCTGCGAGCACTGGAGACTATGTCCAGATTTCTTGCTACTGCACATGTGCGAGCGCTGGAGACTAAGTTCTATCTTGGAGCCATTGCACATGTGCGGGTGACATCTTTGCTGACACGAGGTCACATGTCTCTGACACCTTCTATGCCGATTGGTCGCTGGTCATGTGCTTGTGACGCCTTGCTCGGTGATAGGCCAGCATTACGTCACTCCTGTCGTTCTGGCAGCGGATTGGCTCTGGTGTCCTCCATCTTGGATGAGGCACAGAGTCTATATAAGACCCTGACACACGCCGCGTGGCGCTCAGTCCTCTTGGTTCATGCATAAGAGTAGACGCTCTGTACGCGCTCCTCTAGGCATTCCTCTGTCTATGCTAGGTGAGCGCTACCGGCAGGGTAGCGTTCTTATACCTTACAGCTTCGGCTGCTGTCCGTATCCTTACCTCTTAGGGGAGTGGACATAGGCAGGTGCCTGAGGCACATGGTCTGGCTGGGCCTTGTGATTCGACTCGTAGGTGGACGTTGCCACTAGGGTAATGTTCCTTATACTGCGTCTGGCAGTTGTTCGTATCCTCGCACACTAGGGGAGCGAACAGAGGTAGGAGCTTTGTGCGGCTTACGCTGCTGTTCGTCTCTTTTGCACCACTAGAAGAGCGGACCTAGGCAGGTGCTATATCTAGTGGTTCGTGTCCTCGCACACTAGTGGAGCGAACGCAGGTAGGAGCTTTGTGCGGCTTACGCTGCTGTTCGTCTCTTTTGCACCACTAGAAGAGCGGACTTAGGTAGGTGCCATTTCGCACACATTGCCTTTGTCTCTGTGATTATTAACAGAGATCATTCCACACACCCTCCAAGTAAGGGAGGAATTGCTTTACTTACTTATTATATCCTTCTGTGAGTTAACAGAGGTATTGCACTCTGCCATAGTCTGCAGCAAAGTCTTTGCACGGTGGACCCTGACTGTCTGATACTCCTTTCGGTTATTATCAGACAGCCCCCCGTAACATTAGGACTGAGCCAAGGGTCTGGCAGTTATGGCAGAATATCAGCAGTTACATCGTTACATACAAGTACTTGAGTCACGGCTCAAGAGTATAGAGGATAAACCTCAGACCATGGTGACAGCTGCACATGATCCTCGACTTGCTCTGCCAAACAGATATTCTGGCGATGCCAGATCATGTCGTGGTTTCATTAGTCAGTGTCAGATACACCTAGAGGTCAACTCTTCTTGCTTCTCTATGGAGAGGTCCACAGTAGGCTTTATCATCTCCTTACTTCAGGACAAAGCCTTAGAATGGGCGACTCCCCTATGGGAGCGCTCTGATGTGGTTACTCTGAGACATCAAGACTTTCTTGATGCTCTTAAGGCGGTATTCATGGGTCCGCAGGTTACCCATGATGCGGCCCTGAGACTGTTAGATCTATCTCAGGGTTCGTTATCCACTAATTCTTATGCCATTGCTTTTAGAACTCTGGTGGCAGAACTAGATTGGCCAGAGAAGGTGTTGATTCCTATCTTCTGGAGAGGGTTGGCAGGCTATGTCAAGGATGCTCTTGCTACTCGTGAGGTCCCTGCTTCTCTGGAGGACTTGATCACAGTAGCAACGAGGATCGATGTACGCCATAAGGAACGTAGACTCGAGGTCTCTTCCTCACGCCCTAAGCATCGGGCTATTCCAGTTGTTGAGGGTCCACTACCATCTTCCTCAGCATCTGAAACATCTCCCACTCCTATGGAGTTAGGTCATACGTTCTCCAGACTACGCAAGTCTGGTCCTCCTATATGTTACGTATGTCGTCAGGCTGGGCACTATGCCAACAAATGTCCTAGTCGTCAGGGAAACTCCCTGGCCTAGTAACCATTAGAGGGGGGTTTCTAGAGACGTCTTCTGCACCCTCTAAGTGTTGTATCCCAGGTCAGCTCTCGTTATCTGAGAATACATGGCCTATTATGGCTTTTGTGGATTCCGGAGCTGACGGGACTTTTGTGTCCTCAGGATTTGTAAAGGGACACAATATTCCCTCTATCATGTTAGAGGCGCCTATTCCTGTCCGTGTTGTTAATGGAACTATGTTGTCTGACTCCATTACATTGAGGACAGTTCCCTTGCGCCTTTCCCTGTCTCAGGGTCACATAGAGGAGATGTCTTTTCTTGTTTTGCCTGAGGGTATAGACGACGTCCTTCTGGATCTTCCATGGCTTCGGACTCATGCTCCTCACATTGACTGGGAGTCTGACAGCATTATTAGTTGGGGTTCGAAATGTCAGTCCCGATGTCTTCCCTTACCACCTAAGGTCGTTGCGGTTGCATCAACTGATCTCTCTCCCATACCTACACCCTATTTGGATTTCGCTGACGTGTTCTCCAAACAGGGTGCTGAGGTTCTTCCACCCCATAGGCCGTATGACTGTGCCATAGACCTTATCCCAGGTTCGGTTCCACCTAAAGGCAGGGTTTACCCCCTGTCGATACCTGAGTCGGAGGCCATGTCGACCTATATAAGAGAGAGTTTAGAGAAGGGGTACATTCGTAAGTCTGTCTCTCCCGCGGGAGCTGGGTTTTTCTTTGTTCGGAAGAAATAGGGTGATTTGCGTCCCTGCATAGATTACAGGGGTCTCAACGCAATCACAATAAAGAACAAATACCCATTACCTTTAATTTCGGAGCTCTTTGACAGACTGAGAGGAGCTTAAGTTTTTACGAAGTTGGATCTGCGGGGTGCGTATAACTTGGTACGAATTCGAAAGGGTGACGAATGGAAGACCGCTTTTAACACCCGAGACGGTCACTATGAATACCTCGTCATGCCTTTTGGGTTATGTAATGCACCCGCAGTATTTCAGGACTTCGTAAACGATGTGTTCAGGGATTTACTGTTATCCTCAGTAGTGGTGTATCTGGACGACATCCTGATTTTTTCTCCTGATCTGGAGACTCATCGTCAGGATGTCGTTCGTGTCCTTTCCCGTTTAAGGGAGCACTCATTGTTTGCTAAACTCGAAAAATGTGTATTCGAGCAGTCCTCATTGCCTTTTTTGGGTTACATTATCTCACAAGAGGGCCTGGCTATGGATCCTGCGAAGCTCTCTGCTGTCCTGCAATGGTCCGAACCTCATTCCTTGAAGGCGGTGCAACGCTTCTTAGGATTCATAAATTATTACAGGCAGTTCATACCCCATTTTTCTACTTTGGTGGCCCCTTTGGTGGCCTTGACTAAGAAAGGTGCTAATCCCAAAGCCTGGTCTACTGAGACATCTCAGGCTTTTGAGGCAGTAAAAAGACACTTTTCAACTGCTCCCGTTCTTCAAAGACCCGATGAGAGTAAGCCCTTCCTCTTAGAGGTTGATGCCTCTTCAGTGGGTGCTGGTGCGGTCTTGTATCAAAAGAACGGTGCAGGTAGAAAAAGGCCGTGTTTCTTCTTTGCTAAAACCTTTTCACCGGCAGAGAGAAACTATACCATTGGGAATAGGGAACTGCTCGCCTTGAGATTAGCCTTGGAGGAGTGGCGTCACTTGCTGGAAGGAGCGAAACATCCTTTCCAGGTCTATACAGACCATAAGAATCTGACGTACTTACAAACCGCTCAGCGTCTGAATCCTCGCCAAGCCCGCTGGTCCTTGTTTTTCTCCCGCTTTCACTTCTCCATCAACTATCTGTCTGGGAGTAAGAATAACAAGGCAGACGCCCTGTCTCGCTCTATGCTTTCTACCCAGGAAGAGATTGACGAACCTCGTCTTATCCTTCCCTCCAGGGTTTTTCATACGCTCTCCCCTGTGACGTTAGACCAAATCCCACCGGGCAAGACCTTTGTTCCGCCTGATCGACAGAATGATATACTGTCATGGGCCCACACCTCAAAGGTGGGTGGGCATTTTGGTATTAGGCGGACACGAGAGTTACTGGAGAGGTGGTATTGGTGGCCACACTTAGCCAGCCACTTCAAGAGATATGTCGGTTCCTGCTACTCGTGTGCTCGCAACCGTCCATTACGGCAGAGACCGGCTGGGCTCTTGCATCCTTTACCAGTGCCAGATAGACCATGGGAGGTGGTAGGCATGGACTTTGTGGGTGATATTCCATGTTCACAGGGACATAGATTTGTGTGGGTCATTACGGACCATTTCTCCTGGATGGTTCATTTCGTACCGTTATCGAGAATCCTATCTTCCAGGGTACTAGCCAAACTATTCCTCAAGCATGTCTTTAGGCTTCACGGGATGCCAGATCGTATCATTTGTGATAGAGGCCCGGAATTTACTTCCCGTTTCTGGCGAGATCTTTGTAGCCTTCTGCAAATTGAGTTGAATCTCTCTTCGGCATACCATCCGGAGACCAATGGTTTGGTTGAACGTACCAATCAATCTATGATTATATACCTTCGACACTTTGTTGCTGAGAACCACGATAACTGGTCCTCCCTCCTACCCTGGGCAGAATTTGCCCTTAACAATTCGCTGGCTGAGGCCACTGGGCAGACACCATTCGTACTCAATAATGGGCAACACCCTAGGGTACCGGTACCGTTTCCCGCTGCTGCACCTCCTCCTCTTGTGGCCGACTGGGCAACTAATGCCAGAGAGGTTTGGGATCGGACTCAAGAGTCGATCCAAGCAGCTAAGGACCGTATGAAGACGGTGTCCGATCGGTTTCGTCGCCCGGCTCCTGTCTTTTCTCCAGGGGACTTTGTGTGGCTCTCTGCAAAACACGTGAGACTTAGAGTGAGCTCTGTCAAATTTGCTCCTTGCTTCCTGGTTCCTTATGAGGTTCTTCGACAGGTAAATCCTGTAGTCTACCAATTGAAGTTACCTGTCCATCTTAGGATTCATGACAAATTCCATGTCTCACTGCTAAAGCCGGCTATTTTACCTCACGCTCGTGAAGTGCACTCTCCTGCCTCTGATTCCTCTCGCTCTAGCTATGAGGTACGAGCCATAGTTGGTTCTAAGATGGTTAGAGGGCGCAGGTTCTTCTTGATAGATTGGGAGGGCTTTGGCCCGGAACATCGCTCTTGGGAGCCTGAGGAGGCTGTCCATGCTCCCGACTTAGTTGCCGATTACCTGCGTCGCCGGGAGGGGGGCCCTTGAGGGGGAGGTACTGTTACGGTTGCTGCGAGCACTGGAGACTATGTCCAGATTTCTTGCTACTGCACATGTGCGAGCGCTGGAGACTAAGTCCTATCTTGGAGCCATTGCACATGTGCGGGTGACATCATTGCTGACACGAGGTCACATGTCTCTGACACCTTCTATGCCGATTGGTCGCTGGTCATGTGCTTGTGACGCCTTGCTCGGTGATAGGCCAGCATGACGTCACTCCTGTCGTTCTGGCAGCGGATTGGCTCTGGTGTCCTCCATCTTGGATGAGGCACAGAGTCTATATAAGACCCTGACACACGCCGCATGGCGCTCAGTCCTCTTGGTTCATGCATAAGAGTAGACGCTCTGTGCGCGTTCCTCTAGGCATTCCTCTGTCTATGCTAGGTGAGCGCTACCGGCAGGGTAGCGTTCTTATACCTTATAGCTTCGGCTGCTGTCCGTATCCTTACCTCTTAGGGAAGCAGACATAGGCAGGTGCCTGAGGCACATGGTCTGGCTGGGCCTTGTGATTCGACTCGTAGGTGGACGTTGCCGCTAGGGTAACGTTCCTTATACTGCGTCTGGCAGTTGTTCGTATCCTCGCACACTAGGGGAGCGAACAGAGGTAGGAGCTTTGTGCGGCTTACGCTGCTGTTCGTCTCTTTTGCACCACTAGAAGAGCGGACCTAGGCAGGTGCCATATCTAGTGGTTCGTGTCCTCGCACACTAGTGGAGCGAACGCAGGTAGGATCTTTGTGCGGCTTACGCTGCTGTTCGTCTCTTTTGCACCACTAGAAGAGCGGACCTAGGTAGGTGCCATTTCGCACACATTGCCTTTGTCTCTGTGATTATTAACAGAGATCATTCCACACACCCTCCAAGTAAGGGAGGAATTGCTTTACTTACTTATTATATCCTTCTGTGAGTTAACAGAGGTATTGCACTCTGCCATAGTCTGCAGCAAAGTCTTTGCACGGTGGACCCTGACTGTCTGATACTCCTTTAGGTTATTATCAGACAGCCCCCCATAACAATATATATATATATATATATACATACACACAAGATATATATGTAATCTACTGTATATTACATAGTGTGTTACATATTTACACTTTATTACAGTTTGTGTTCTAAAGTTGTATTCCAATAAATATATGTTATGTTCTATCCAAATATCTTGATTATTGTATCATAAAAAATATTAAATGTCTGATGTTCACATACACATGTTCATGTATTACAATAAATTTTTCACCTAACTATAAGCAATATATGTAGGAGTCAGAGTCGGAGTCAGTGCAAGAGAAATTGAGGAGTCGGAGTCGAAGGTTTGGTTTACCGACTCCACAGCCCTGTAATCTCAGCTTCTTGGACCCAAGTGATGAATTAAATGCTTGGGGCAATAGGAAATGTGGTAGGAAACATGAAATTTCCTAATCATTACTAGTTGTGTATACTGTTGGTACCTGTGATTTACCCCAATTTGTCGATTGGGTTGTTGTAAGCTACACTATAGTTTGCACTCAGGTAGGAGATGTGTACAAAGGATTCACAATAAGAAAGGATTTAAATTAAGGAAGGGTTATTATGCATATAAACCTGGGCATAATATAGACCATATAGGGGTTTAAAAATATAATTAACATTTGAAATATCTTGACTTGTGATCTGGATCACGTCGTCTGAACACGCTTGACTGTATCGTAAATTGATAGTAATTACATGAAGTAGAGATGTAGCAGTATAACCTGCTTAACATCACAGTTTGGAGCTTTCTGCATTACTGTACATAATCACCTGATATGTTAGAAAGATGTATATTTTCAATACACTATAGGGTTTTTCGAGATAGTCTACACTTATTGTCCTTCCACATTTAGCCCCATTCACTTGAATAGACTGAGCTACAGTAACAATCATAACCATGGTTTCTCTATTTTGTTAAATGTTGGGGGTTCCCCAAGCCTTCCAAATAATCACCGGTATGCTTTAAGGTCATATTTTATTCTGCATTTCAATCATGTCAGTGATGTCCTTAATCACTGGCAACCACCTTTCTTACCTTGAGAGCCACATTAAGCTCTGAGAGATAGATTTGAGCCACATCCAGCAACGCACATGCCCAGTAGTGACTCACAGACTCCCCCAGACTTCCCATTACTGGAATAATAGCTGAAGGCACACCGAGACCATCTGAACCACCCTTATAGGCAGTAAACTTTCTTCCAGGGGGTTCCAACTTACCCCCATTTGATATTCTTGTATCAAACACTCCCACAACACTATCACTTGCAGCTTGAAGCACCTCTCTAACTGGCAGCATTGTCCTATCTCCAACTTACCATATTTATCATCCTTCCATGGCCAGGAAATGCATATTTAGGTCCGCTTTTCTGTGCTACTTATAAAAGTAATCACTTGGAGAACTTCTCTTCATACCTGCTTTCTAGAATTTGTGGCAGTCAGCCGCGAGCCACACATCATAGCTCGCTTGCCACATGTGACTCCCGAACTACAGGTTGGAGACCCCTGTCGTACATAAATTATCTTCTTGTCTTCAGATGTTGTATGCACACCCTCTAGACATAAATGCCATCCTCCTCATACATACACATCTTCTCTGCAGCACTTAATATATGACGCATGCAAAAGACAGCCTTTCTTCAGTACAATGTACAATGAAGCTGAGACATAGGAGCACTGCGTATGCCCAGGGGGCTTAGTAACTCCTTTTTCCCCCCCGAAGCGCCTCAATGATGACATGGCCATTAAAGAGGATATCAATTATGCCCAGGTTGAAGCAACACCCCATGAGAATAGTCTTTCCTAATTTTTATTTAGCGTCAAAATTACAAATAGAAGTGGACTCCCGTGCTGTCATAAGAAGATAGTCAGCAGTAATGGTTAAATGTGATTTTATTTCACGTTTCAGAGATCACATGTACATGTATGATTTATCTGAGGAAAGAGATGTGATCTCTGAAAAGCATAATAAAATCATGTTTAACCATTACTTCTTTCCATAGCGAGAGTCCACTTCTATTTGATACATTTTGACACTAACTCCTCGTGGTGCCTTCTGCAGCTGTAACCTACATGCTTTCAGTAGTAGTTGTGACTAATTTCACAACTGTGTCAGGTGAGCAGCACATCTGATATTTATTCCATATACGTTTGTAACCTTAATACCCTATTAGTGCCTTTTGTCTTTTCAGTCTCCTTCACTAGATTTTATTTAACAAGTGATGGAATATAAGTAGTTTTTTGGGCGCATCAAGAATAACTTGGAAAATCAAATACAGTAATCGCACAGAGGAATAGGGCTTCCAAATGTAATGGTATTTGTGTGGGTGGTGTTGAGTACTGACCGGTTCCTTTTAAGGATAGGTCATCACCACCTGTCTTTGTACTTTTTTCAGGATCTTGACAGACAGAAGTCTGCTAAAGTAGTGACCATCGCTTCATTACTAAAACCAATGATTGGCCACCGCAACAACATGTCTGTCCAAGTGATGCATGAATTACAGAGACTGGCGAGGGTCCCAGGAAGGATCAGAATGAGAATTACTGCTTTATTATTTTATACCATTCTGATTATTATTTTTTTTATTATTTATTTAATTGCTTTGACAACTCTTTGAGGCCCCCGCACTTTGTCCGGTTGACCACAACTGATGATGATTTAAAGTAAATTAATTTTGCCAACTAAAACTTCTATTAGTTTAGGCAAGTTTCTTCTTCATTTTAAATATGGACTTCTCTATTGCCAGAAGCGAAATTCCCGTATTTCAGTCAAACACATTTTTGTTAACTTGAAAATGTTTTTAATACATTATGATATACTTAAGTGATAGATGGTTAGTTGCTACATTTTAAATCAAGGATGGAAAATGTACTAGATGATTATTGTCATGACAGTGCAGAGTCTGTGCTGCTACTGGCACCGAGAATAGGAATATTAAAACGATCAGCTACAGATGAGAGATTTTCTAGCTTTATTTCAATAATGTTCCCTATTAATACTAATTACACACTGCCCATTTAAAGTCCGCGAGTAAGCTCAGAGGCGGAGAAAGAGGAGAGGAAATGATCACAAATCTGTGAAGCCATCAATGAGTAAGTGCTTGAGTTAATATACTGAAATAAAATAGCTGCTTGAAGTTTTAGTCAATTATCATTTTCATTTTTTGGTAGGCAACAGCTTCCTACATTTCAAGCTAGTAAAAAAATGCTATACCAACTATAAGAAATTGTAAGTGTAAGGAATATACAATAGTTAGTACATTATAGATTACAATTATGTGTAAAAAGGTGCAAGACATTACAGTTTCCTTTTAACTTCTTAAAAAAAAAAAGTCCCGAAAAAGTGAAAAATTGTCTTAATATTGAAATAAATTCTTCTCTCTATCTCAAAAAAGTTTTTTTCCAGGATCTACAGTTCATATAAAACGTCTACACACTCCTGATAAAAAGCCAGGTTTTTGTCAAGTAAAATAAAATCACCCAAGAATCATTTTAGGACTTGTTGGCAAAACAAGCTGAAATAATTTTGAGGGGGAAATATAAAAAAGAACTCTAAAATAATGTAGTTGTATAAGTGTGAGCACCCTCTTTTAATTGTGGATGTGCTAAATGGGGAGAAAACAAGCGCAATGGGGTCTGATTTGTGATGCAAGGTGAAACCTAGGATATGAATTTCCTCACCTGAGATGAGTTGTGTCGGACACAACTTCTGAAAAAAACCTTGGATAAACAGCTGCTGTAGCCCTGCATATCAAGGATACTTCAAATAGCCAAAGGATTGGAAGTTGTTAAAAACTGCGCTGCTGTACATAGAAGATGATACTTGATCTTTGACTTGTGACTTTATTCAACGTGTTTCGTAGTAATTCACCTTCATCAGGATAAATATATTACATTTCATCAGGATCATCACATTACACATTGGTGCGGCATCTATTCCTCCTCTACACTGCTGATCGCTGTCCTCTTGCTTACATTGACATAGATGACACCTGCTATGTCAGCCACATAGCTGGGTGAAATCTCACTTCTGTGCACAGACATCACCAAGTCATGCGTGCACACTTATGTTTTAGGTTCTGCCCGCAGTAGGGCAGAGCAAAGTGCGCATGCGCAAGTCGACGATCTCTTTGTGCAGGTGGTAGATTTTGCCCGGTGACATGGATGATGGTGACATGGACTTAAGTTTTAGGCGCTGCCTGCAATAGGTAAGAGCAAAGTGCCATTCACGAGGTGGGGATGTCTGTGTGTAGACATGACATTTAACCCAGCTATGTGGATGGCGCAGAAGGTGATGAGCAGCAGAGTAGAGGTATAGATGCCATACCAAGGACACCCATAGGACTTGACTGTCTCGATTAACATAGCGTGCAAGAGAATGTAAAAAGTCTTTTTGAGGGGTGTACAGGGGGAGTCAGGGGGATAATATACACCTTTATGGAATGCAGCACAGGCACTGCTGAAGTTGCTAGTCTTTGTTCAGAAATGAAAACAAAAACTGATAACAGGCGCCCTTTAAAATGTTTCTCATTAACCCCATATAGAGTTTAGCTGTTCTAGTAGGATTTTACTGAAAATTTCTTAGTTGTATTTACAACAAAATCCATAGTACGTTAACAGCTCATAACACAGAAAAGGGATCTCATTGTTGAAATTAAGGAAAATAATGAGATTTTTTTTCCAGGGCATTAGATAGATAATTATGAATTTCTGTCAACTACTGATTGTGGACTGAATGTGACAATCTCCCATAATCTTTATATGTCTGGTCTGTGAAGTAGTTTGGCAAGATGGAAGCATTTTCTTACAAAGAAGAACATCCAAGCCTGGCCTTGTTTTCCCAAAACTTGCATCAAGTCTGCGTCTGCAAAGACATGTGGGAAAACATATTATGTTATGATGAAACTAAAGTTGAACTTTTTGACCTTGATTCCAAATGTTATGTTTGTTGCAAAGCCAACACTACACATCACCAATAGAACACCATACCCACCGTGAAGCATGGTGCAGACTGCAATATGCACTGAGGCTGTTTTATTGGCAGCAAAAACTGGGGCTTTAGCTAAGGTGTATGGATTTATGAATTTTTTTAAATATCACTCAATTTTGCAGGAAAACCTTCAGATTTTTGCTAAAAAGCTCAAGATGAAGAGGAATTTCACCTTTCAGCATGACAACAACCCTAAGCATGCCTCCAAATAAACAATAGCATGGGTTGCCCAGAGGAAGGTCAAAGTTTTGGAATGGCCCAGTTAGAGCCCATACTCCATACCTGAATCCAATTGAAAATCTGTAGGTTGACTTGAAGGTGGCACCGTACCCTCACAGTCCTACAGATTTGATGTGCTACTGCAAGGAAGAATTGGCAAAAAAATGCCAATTTATTGATGTATATACTGATAGATGCCTACTTAAAAAACTAAAGTAATAAATTCATAAAATTCCATAACAATGTATTAATTTAAGGGTGTACATATGTATGCAGCCACACTTTTATTTTTTTTATTTTTCTACCAAAAAATATTTGTTGTTGGTGACAAAGTTAGAAAAAAATTGATATTATTCTTCTTGGTATCATTTTTTTACACGACCGAAACCTGATATTTTAACAGGGATCGTTAGTAGAGATGATCGAATCTGCCAAAATCTGGGGCTGGCAGATCCTTGCCTTAGTGAAAAAAAATCCGGATCCACTCCGGATTTCAGTGCCCATATAAGTCTATGGGGACCAGAATCCTGAGATTAAAATTGTTTTTGGAGGGAATAAGGGGGTAGGAACGTGCGCGGTATACTCACCCGAGGCTGTGTCATGGCAGCAAACTCCTTCCCGGTCACACTTTTCCCTTCTGGAGCCGACAATTCAATATTCATTGTTTTGCCCGCCCACTGGTGCGTGTAATTGGTTGCAGATAGATGCACCTCCACCCTGAGTAGCAGCGTGTCAGCTGACTGCAACTAATCACAGGCGGCAGGATGGCCGGTGGGCAGGGAGAGCAGTGCAAGTGTCTGTGGGTCAGTATGGTGAACGTGCATGTGTTTCAGAAATACATTCATGCTCCTGTCAGAAGTGTGCACGGCTGTGCCGGTGATGCGGCTTTTTTTTATTTATTAAAATAAATTTTAAAAAAATCCGACATGCGGTCCCCCTAATTTTGATACCCAGCCATGATAAAACCAGCTGGGGGCTGGTAGTCTCAGCCCGCAGCCGCCCGGTATTGCCGCATCTATTAGAAGTGACAATATTGGTGCTTTACCGGCTCTTCTCAATTGCCTTTGTGCAGTGGCAATCGGAGTGATAAGGGGTTCATAGCAGCGAACAGCTGCTACTAAACCATAGGTTAGTGATGGCACTAGAGTCTATGATATACGTGCATTACACTAACCTGTAAATGAAAGTATATAAACACAGACACAGAGAAAATTACTTTATTTGGAATAAAGTACAAAACACACACCCTCCTTCTCCACTTTATGAACCCCCAACACCCTGCAGGTCCAGTGTAATCCACATGAGGTCCCACGCCGCTTCAGCTCTGCTACATATCACAGCCAGCAGCCATGGAGCACAACCACAGGCTGTGCAGACAATGACTGAGCCGTGAAGACTGCATGGCAGGCAGATACTGTCACAGACTGGAGGCGCGTGTGCCTGCAACCAATCACATATGAGAGGACGGCCGGTGGGCAGGGAAAACATGGAAAGCTGTGTGTATACGATGTAAAGTACAAGAACTGAATGCGCGACCCGGAAGCAGTGTGCTGCCATGACACCAAGTCTCGGTAAGTATGAAACGCTGTTTTATTTCTGTTTTTCTTTATTTTTCAATTATTTTCCCCAGTGCCAGATCCAGATCGTGCACCCGGAATACCGGATCTGGGTTCGGCACCCGGAAATCTTTGAAACTGCGCGGATCCGGAGTTTTACAGTTCGGATCCGCTCATCCCTAATCTTCAGACTTTTTATGTACTCTGTAAATACTTATGAGCCCATTCTTAGCAAAGGCCATTATTTTTTATTAAATATGGTCCAAACTCACTTATCAATCAGCTCAAAGAAAGGGGCACAGCGCTGTTGTGAGCACCACATATTTCATTGTGTACTTGATCAAAATGGATTGTCCATATGTGCAACTATGCCTCCTTTTATACATGTAAAAATATAACTTACTTAATTGATACCATATGGATCAAAAGCACATAAAAGTCATCCCACTCTGACAACGTAATCTGTTATTGGCCATACTTCCATGCTGAGAGCGCCATGGCTAGTGGCATCAAGGGGCTTTTGAAGAGTATTTGGGGTCATTGTCCTGCTGTGTCCAACACCTAGGACACAAACCCAGCTATCTGACACTGGGCACTACATTGCATCCCCAAAACCTTTGGTAATCTTCACATTTCATAATGATTTGCACATAGTAAATGCACCTCGTACCAAAAGCAGCAAAACAACCAAAAAACATCTTTGAACCTCAACCATATTTGACTGTAGGTATTGCAGTCTCTTCTTTGTAGGCCTAATTCCGTTTTCAATAAACAGAATAATGTGATTTACCAAAAAGTTCAATCTTGGTCTCATCTCTGTACAAGACGCTCCCACAGAAGGATTTTGGCTTACTCACATACATTTTGGCAAACTGCAATCTAGCTTTTTATGTCTTTGTTTCAGCAAAGGGGTCCTCCTAGTTCCCCTGCCATAATGTTTAATTTCATTGAAATGTCGATGTATAGTTTGCGCTGATACTGGGCACCTTTAGCCTGCAGGACTGATTTTCTTTGGAACATGATTTGGGCTCCTTATCCACTATCCGTACTATCCTGCGTTGCAACCTTGCATTAATTTTTCTCTGTCGTCCATGTCCAGGGAGATAAACTACAGTGCCTTGAGTTGTAAACTTCTTGATTATGTTGTGCAGCGTGGACAAATAAACATCAAGATCTTTGAAGATTGTTGATATTTTTCTACAGTTTTGGTCTCAAGTAAGACAGGTCTCTTCTTTGCTTTCTGTTCTCCATGCTTAGTGTGGCACACACAGACACACAATGCAAAGATTGAGTCAACTTCTCCCCTTTTTATCTGGTTTCAGGTGTGATTTTCATATTGCCCACACCTGTTACTTGCCATAGGTGAGTTTTGTTGAGCATCACATGCTTGAAACAAAGTCATTTACCCACAATTTTGTAAAGGTGCCAACAATTTTGTCCAGCCCATTTTTGGCATATTGTGTGAAATTATGTCCAATTTGCCTTTTTTTCTTTCTTTTTTTGTGTTGCTCTAAATCACACAAAGAAAATTAAAAAACATGCTTAATTGCAATAATTTTCTTGGAGAAATACTTCATTTTCTTGTGAATTTTAAGGAGGCCAACGCTTTTGGCCATGACTAAATGTATATATTCATGTAATCTTAATCTTTTCCCTGTCTTATGCTTTTTTGGAGTTAAAATTGGCACTATTATTTAAAATGATTACACAATATAAAGTAGCAACAAAAACCATGATTGGAAGCTTGTAAAATGCATTGGCATCCAAACATTTTGACTGTTCAATAGATAAAAAAATGTACAAAAAGAAAGGTGCAAATTCAATGATGAATCGGCACCTACAACTTCTGTTTTAGGGTAACATGCAAACTCCTCAGCCATACTGCAATTGTATGGGAAGATCTACATTCTGCCAATGGACTGCAGTTGTTGATGGGTGGTCGAAGCAACCTAACCAGACTTCAATAGTCTGGACTACACAGCTAACATATTGTTACAAGTGGTGAGCTACGCTACACAACTAGACTACTGCTTTCATATATAGACCAGACTACCCATATAGACCAGACTACCCAGCAAGGCAGCCTTTGGCGTGTACGTCTACAAGCAAAGGTCAAATTGCAGCTGTAGGGGAAGGTCCAGGCTCCAATATCAGACTGCCACTCTATGAAATGGACCAAATTACAGAGTGCAGGTCTAGGGACAGTCAAGACTACAAAGTCCAAATGATTGTTAGAGGAGGAGGTCCAGACTACAGACTACTCAGCCAGACTCCAGGTATAGGACCGATTCAGAAAGTTTTTAGCCATTTTGACAATGATTCTAAACTTTGAAATAATGCAACGTATGTGTGCCACATACAGTACATTAAAATTAACATAAATATTGAAAAATATTTGAAGCATATTCATCTTAAAATAAGATCCATCTGTATACCTTACAAGAGTACTGTAGCATTGTGTTCTGTGGAATTGCACAGCCTTTCCAGATGATAAATGTATACTGTACATACAAATTCATACGTTGAGGACTTCAGCTTACTATTCCTGTTGTATCAGAGCAAATATTGCAAAATTGTGAGCGATAGCCCAAGTAGAAGGTATGTGCAGGTGTATATATCACACAGACATTATGTAAGCTTACTGTAAATTCATTGCTCCGGGGATTGCAGCTTTAAGGCACCCTCATAGTTTTTCCCTTACACTTCTAGATTCTTGCTGTATTGACATGAATTGTAAAGAAAGCATCTTCTGAGTTTAACATCAATAAAATAGATTTTCATATGGCAGCAACATACATCATAAGGAATTCTTAAAGGGAACCTGTCAGGTGCAATATGCACCCAGAACCACGAGCAGTTCTGAGTACATGTTGCTAATCCCTGCCTAACTGTCCCTGTATACACTAGCATAGATAAAGAGATCTTAAGAAAAAGTATTTCTAAAGATCTTTTGCCGTATGGTAATGAGCAAGGGCACTAGTCCCCTGGGCATTAGTTCCCCGGCCAGTCGCCCCCATTAGCATGTTAGCACGTTCCAGTGGTCATGCTAACATGCTAATGAATATGCAGCATCACAAGATGATCTCACTCACCTCTCCGCCGCCATCTTGTTCAACGGGGGATTTCGGCTCAGTGCACACTACTTCAGATTGATGCCAGGACGCGTACACCCGGCTTCATAGTGTACATGACCCAAACTCCAGGATCATGCACACTGAGCTAAAATCCAGTGTCTGGCGGCGATGGCAGCAGAGAGGTGAGTGAGATCCTGTTGTGACGCTGCGTATTCATTAGCATGATATCACTCCCACATGGGCGTACTAACATGCTAATGACTGGCCCACTTCAGTATGGCTACTGTTTATGTTCAGGTGCCTAGACCCCATGAGGATTATAGCAGTCAGCTTTATAGCTCAGTAAAGGCCCAGTCACACTAAACAACTTACCAGCGATCCCAACAACGATCCAAGCTGATAGGGATCGCTGGTAAGTTGCTAGGAGGTTGCTGGTGAGATGTCACACTGCGACGCTCCAGCGATCCCACCAGCAACCTGACCTGGCAGGGATCGCTGGAGTGTGGCTACACGAGTTGCTGGTGAGCTCACCAGCAACCAGTGTCCCAGCCCCCAGCCAGCAGCGCCGCGTGGAAGATGCTGCGCTTGGTAACTAAGGTAAATATCGGGTAACCAACCCGATATTTACCTTGGTTACCAGCGCACGCAGCTACACGTGCAGAGAGCAGGGAGCAGCGCACACCGCTTAGCGTTGGCTCCCTGCTCTCCTAGCTACAGTACACATCGAGTTAATTACCCGATGTGTGCTGCAGCTACATGTGCACAGAGCAGGGAGCAGCGCACACTGCTTAGCGCTGGCTCCCTGCTCTCCTAGCTACAGTACACATGGGGTTAATTACCCGATGTGTACTCTGCTACACGTGCAAGAAGCAGGAGCCGGCACTGGCAGTGAGAGCGACGGAGGCTGGTAACGAAGGTAAATATCGGGTAACCAAGGACAGGGCTTCTTGGTTACCCGATGTTTACCGTGGTTACCAGCCTCTGCAGAAGCCGGCTCCTGCTGCCTGCACATTTAGTTGTTGCTGTCACACACAGCGATCTGTGCTTCACAGCGGGAGAGCAACAACTAAAAAATGGCCCAGGACATTCAGCAACAACCAACGACCTCACAGCAGGGGCCAGGTTGTTGCTGGATGTCACACACAGCGACATCACTAGCAACATCACTGCTACGTCACAAAAGTTGTTCGTTAGCAGCGATGTTGCTAGCGATGTTGCTTAGTGTGACGGGGCCTTAAGACTGTGTTCACAAGTCATGTTTTCCCTCAGTTCTGTGCATTTTCACTGTGAAAATGCAGCATTTCCGCAAAGAGAATAAGGTTTCTGAACTCTCATGCACACGTTGCTTATTTTTTCCCTGTAGATGTGAAGCAGTTTCAAATTTGCAGCGAGTCAATTCTTTCTTTTTGTAATGCTTTTTTACCCTTCTATACGCAAATTGCCTATTCAGAGAGGAAGGGAACGTGAACTCTAGCGCCACCTATTGAAATTAGCCATCCTAAAAGTCAATATCAATCCTTTAACAAGACTTGCCATATGAATTAGGATAGAAATCAAACCAGAATCTCAATTTACAGACACGATGTTTTGGGGTATTGCCTTTCATTAATGTAAAGTATGAGATCTGAGTTGGCTAGGTGAGAAGCTAAGACAGGGATTTAAGGGTTAATTTGCAAGAAAGACAACGGAGTACTTGCGCATGATATAAATAATGAACATATTTTGCTTTATTTGTGGTGCAATACATGAAGGTGAAAGACAGACTACATAAACATTAAAAAATGCAGTGTTACAGTGTGCAGAAAGACACAATGATGCGGGGGCAGAGCGTGCTGATAGGGTAATCAATATGGTGTTATACAGATTGCTGATAATAAGGCGGGGTACATACATGAAAAACCAGCATTACTTACATACACACCCATATGGCCATGACTATGTCATTGAATCATATCAGGTTCAAAAATTTAGTATGAATTTACATGTGTATCGATATGAACAAAGTATTGCATGACCAGTTTGTATTAAGGTGTTTTAAAACGCTGAGTCAATGGTGATTATAGTCAGCCTCACTCAGATTATTTTACTGCAAGGTGTATGTAGGGCAAGGGCCCTCAGCCCCCTGAGGAAGCGGTTTGGCGAAATGTACATAGGGGTGGTGGTGGAGCGCAGCTGAATCACTGATGTTATCATGGGTAAATAACAGGAACTTTCCTATTACATGCTGATGTTTAATATGGGTCATCGGGTTATTTAGCCCAGGTCTATGGTCTGTCAGTCACTTCATATTGTATGCTTTTTTAAATCTGTACTTCATAAAGATACAATAGCCGTTTCTACATACACCTTGCAGTAAAATAATCTGAGTGAGGCTGACTATAATCACCATTGACTCAGCGTTTTAAAACACCTTAATACAAACTGGTCATGCAATACTTTGTTCATATCGATACACATGTAAATTCATACTAAATTTTTGAACCTGATATGATTCAATGACATAGTCATGGCCATATGGGTGTGTATGTAAGTAATGCTGGTTTTTCATGTATGTACCCCGCCTTATTATCAGCAATCTGTATAACACCATATTGATTACCCTATCAGCACGCTCTGCCCCCGCATCATTGTGTCTTTCTGCACACTGTAACACTGCATTTTTTAATGTTTATGTAGTCTGTCTTTCACCTTCATGTATTGCACCACAAATAAAGCAAAATATGTTCATTATTTATATCATGCGCAAGTACTCTGTTCTCTTTCTTGCAAATTAATCGCTATTTGGAGTTAGCATAAAATGATTTTTATTATAAAAATCTGGACTTATTGGTTACTAGGGATTTAAGGGTAAAGTTTCTCCTTTTGGAAAGTGAGGAACCTTACCCTTTGAGTTTTGGCATCTAAAGGGTAAGGTTTCTCACTGTCCACAAGGAGAAACCTTACCTTTAAATCTCAATCTTGGCCGCTCACCTTGCAAAATCAGATCTCATAGTTTATACTGATGCAACGAAATACCCCGAAACACTGTATCTGGAAATTGAGATTCTGGTTTGATTTATATTCTAAGTCATATAGCAAGGCTTGGGTTGATATTGACTTTTAAGATTGCTACTTCCAATAGGTGGCACCAGAGTTCAAGTTCCCTTCCTCTCTGAAGAGTCAATTTGCATATTTCATTTCCCAGAGGAGCATGCAAGGTGTTTAAGTCTCCTCATACTGACATGCCAGACCTAACGTGTCACTCTCCACAAGGAGAAAACTTACCAATTGTAATGACTGGGCAAAAGTGCAGCGTTTTTCCTATTAAGATACATTTTTGATGCAGAAATAGCTACAACAGATACTTAAAGGGAATCTGTCACCAGGTTTTTGCTCCCCCATCTGAGAGTTGCATAATGTAGAGACAGAGACCCTGATTCCAGCGATATGTCACTTACTGAGCGGTTTGCTGTAATTTTAATAAAATCAATGTTTTCTCTGCTGCAGATATAGCAGTTATACAGAGCTCATGAATATGCTGGACTACCTGACAGCAGGCCACGTAGTCCTCTAATGATAATCTCCTGCTAATTAAACAGTGATTTTATAAAAGCTACATTAAGCAGGCCAGTAGGTGACATACTGTTGGAATCGAGATCTCTGGCTGGCTGTACAATATGCTGCTCTCAGATTAGGTGGCAAAAATCTAGTGACAGATTCCCTTTAAATTTGCCCATACCCAAAGAGCTGCGATGTATGTCCTGTACTTTGTTCTCATCTGTAATAGAGGCAAAATAACGTTGTATGGTGTACTAACTAATCTGGTATAACTGATACCATGATGTAAACCAGGTAGATTTTTTTTTAGGTTACATTAACACAAAATTCTGCGCATAAAACTAACTGTACCCACATAAGAACTTAATATTTTGCAGATTTAAAAAGTGCATGCAAGCTAGATTATGCAGTGCAAAAAAAAAAGTGCTGTGGTCATGAAATTCTTTAAATTCCATCCACTTTGCTGGAACTGTAAGATGCTGCGTTCTTTCCACAGCAAATATATGCAGCACAGAAGTGGTGATGAGTCTTGGTGCTGCCTAAAGAAAGCAGCATCTGACAGTTCCAGCAAAGTGGATGGGATTTATAGCATTACATGCCCACCATATTTTTTTTTTTTTACTGCATAAACTGGCTTGCATGTACTTTTGAAATCTGCAAAATATGAATCTCTCATGTGGAGTGGGTACTTTAAGTTTTATGTGCAGATTTTACCCATAGAATTGCATTAGATGTGAAAAATCTGCAGGTGAAAAATGCATTTAATCCATACACGACTGTATTAGAGCACAGCATCAAAATCGTAACAAAAAGAAATATAAAAAAGCGCAATGAAAAGTGCATGTGAACTAATTTAGCTAATGAGTGTAGAAATGGTGCAGATATTCGGCAATATAAAAAACTCACCAAATACTCATCGTAACTTTATAGTCACCGGATCTACCTGGTGCCACCTGGGAATGTTTAGATTTCTGTTTCTATAATGGAACAGAAATAACAACAAAGAAGTGAACAGAGCCCTGAAGCACTTTCTAATTGCTTTCTATCTCTTGACTATGTTATGTTCTTTCATAAAGATAACTATTGCTGTCATGTATTTCAGGCGAGAAACCATTCAAATGTGATGAATGCAATTTTGCTTCCACAACTCAGTCCCATTTAACACGGCACAAGCGGGTTCACACCGGGGAGAAGCCATACATGTGTCCATGGTGTGACTACAGGTAATCATCCTAAATTAAGCCTTTTTGACTGAATATGATACTGATATTTGTATAACAGAAGTAAACGACCAATAATTTGGTTAATTTTTCAGGTTTCTGAGGCCATTAATTAGGATATTGCTGTTTACGTCTATCCTTCTATGTCCAAGATCAAATGTTTCTTGCAATACACTTTAGTTTCCATCTCTCATGATATCTATGTGCATTGTATAATGTATATTTTCTTTTCTTGCAATGGTGATGACACATTATGAGAACTTGTGCCTATGCCCTCTGTACATACTGTAGAAACCGGTAATACAAAGATTTTATGTAAAACTGAGGATGTGACAAGTGCCAGACAATGGCAGCCATCACCCAGATATATATATACATATATATATATATATATATATATATATATATATATATATGTACATATATATATATATATATATATATATATATATATATATATATATATATATATATGTACTAGCTATAGTACTCGGCGTTGCCCGGGATAGTAACTGTCTCTCTTTCTCTCTCCCAGTCTCTATCATTCTGTGTTTCTTTGTCTGACTGTGTCTGTCTGTCTCTGTCAGTCTGTCTGTCTGTCTCACTCTATCTGTGTCTTTCTGTCTCTCTATCTCTGTCTGACTCTATCTCTGTGTTTGTCTCTCTGTCTGTCTGTCACTCTCTTTCCCCGTCTGTCTCTTTCCCTGTCTGTCTCTTTCCCGGACTCTGTCTCTTTCCCTGTATGTCTCTTTCTTTCCCTGTCTGTCTGTCTCTCTGTCTGTCTCTCCCTATCTGTCTGTGTCTGTCTCCCCTGTCTGTCTCTTTGACTGTCTCTCTCTGTCTCTTTCCCTGTATGTCTGTCTCTGTCTGTCTCTGTCTTTTTCCCTGTATGCCTCTTACCCTCTGTGTCTATCAGCAACCAATCACAATCTATGACGTTCTCTGAGTCACATGAGGCATCTGTGCAAAATTTTATGATTGTAAATGCGACGGTGCAGATTCCTGTAGTGGCCACACACACACACACACACACACACACATACATACACTCAGCTTTATATATTATATATATATATATAGTATGAGATTGGTTTACTTAAAACTATGCAAGGCTTTTAATGATTTATCCTTTTAATGGATGTCGTTATAACCTATGCCAGTATTGGGCAACCATGTACTGTACTGGCCATGCATTATCTATATCGGCATCCATTTTAAGGGATATTACCATATGTAAAAAAGAGTGCTTATAACATACAGTGTATATACTGTATATATTTTAGTGGAGTCCAGAAAATCTGAATTACAGTCTACTACACTTTTCTAGATTTTTTTTTTAAATGCATACTGACATACACCAGAAATAAGGAGGTCTAAAGGACACTCTTTTGGTCTCTACCTGGCAAATGGACCTCAATACCAAAATTCTACATATTGAAGACCAGTTTTAGGCCATTATATATATATGAAAAAAAAATGTTTCTAAATTGTTTATCACTGGGTTACTTAACTACTTCACCCTTAAGCCTGTTTTCACCTTCCTGACGAGGCCAAATATTACAATTCTGGCCACCATCACTTTTTGCAATAATAACTCTGGATTAGAAATTGTTTTTTGTTGTTTATATGTTGGTCAATATGATTTGTGTTTATTTATGAAAATATGACAAACTTTTGAAATTTTCAAACTTGAATTTTTTATGGCCTTAAACCAGATTGTCATACCACACAAAATAGAAAATAACATTTACCGCATGTCTATTTTACATCAGAACCATTTTTTAAATATTTTTTTTCATAAGGGTTAAATATTTATAACTAATTTTTAATATTTCCAACAAAATTTACAAAACCATTTTTTTTAGGGACCACATCACATTTGAAGTGAGTTTTAGAAACCTATGTGTCAGAAACTATCCAAAAGTGACACTATTTAAAAAGCTGCACCCCTCAAAGTACTGAAAACAACAACCAAGAAGTTAAGGTGGCTTTACACGCTAAGCGATCTCGTTGGGGTCACGGAATTTGTGACGCACATCCGGCCGCTTTAGCGATGTCGTTGCGTGTGACACCTATTAGCGATTTTGAATTGTTGCAAAAACGTTCAAAATCGCTAATCGGTGACATGCCCCCTCTTCCCAAATATCGTTGCTGCTGCAGTAACGATGTTGTTCCTCGTTTCTGCGGCAGCACACATCGCTACATGTGACACCGCAGGAACGAGGAACCTCACCTTACCTGCATCCCACCAGCAATGAGGAAGGAAGGAGGTGGGCGGGATGTTCGTCCCGCTCATCTCCGACCCTCCGCTTTGATTGGGCGGCCGCTTAGTGACGTCGGTGTGACGCTGAACGAACCTCCCCCTTAGAAAGGAGGCGGTTCACCAGTCACAGCGACACCGCAGAGCAGGTATGTGCGTGTGACGCTGCCATAGCGATAATGTTCGTTACGGCAGCGATCACCACATATCGGCCGTACGATGGGGGTGGGTGCTATCACGCTCGATCGGCTAGTGATGTTGCAGTGTGTAAAGCAGCCTTTAATTACCTTTTTAGGTGCTTAACGGGAATTCTAGCAATGTAAAAGGAAAAAAATAACATTTTAATATTTCCCTCAAAAAATGTTGCTGTAGCTATTAATTTTCACAAGGGTAACAGGAGAAAGTGAACCATACATCTTGTTGTGCAATTTGTCCAGAGTACATCAATGTTACACCTCATGTCTCTCCAGTTGCAAGGAATGAGGTAGTCTCCCATTCCTTGTCTGCCACGAGCCCTTCTGTTCAGCAGCGCCGAAGGTCTAGGAGACTGCGCGGTCTGCAGGAGATGCCTGCTCACAGACACAGCAGAAGCGTGACACCTAGTGGTTCTCCCTTTGCAAGGAATGAAGCGGTCTCCCATCCCTTGCCTGCCACGTGCCCTCCTGCTCAGCATCACAGAGGGTCTGAGAGGTTGCGCAGTGTGAAAAGGATGGATGCTCAGGGAAGCAGCAGGACTTCCCTTATCTCTGCACATTGTGAAACCGAGGATCCCGCCTTTATGACCCAGAGGCAGGAAGATGAGCATGTGCCCCACGTGACGTCTTCTGATTCGCTCACTGATATCACACGGCCCGATGACGAGGCTGGTGATGTGCTGAATCCTGACTGGCCGGGCCAGGACGTCACGAATCCTGATTGCGTCATGTCCGTCTCACGCCCGCCCTTGGGTGGAGCTACGCCTCCTTAAAAGCTCCCCCTGCCTTCATGGCGGCGCGCGACCGTCCTTCTATGTTTGGATGTCTGGCAGCGTGCTGCCACGCCACTATACAGACGTCATTGTCTTTTGTGGGCTTTGCCCTTGCTGCTCAGGCAGCACCTGGTTTGCAGGTCTTGCCCCTGCCTTGCTGCTCCGGCAGTATCTCATTCAACAGGCCGTGTTCCTGTCCCAGGTGAGCTCCTCGAGTCTCCACCGGACTCACCTGGTTCTTGAAAGCACACGTGCGTGGGCACCTCTGTGCTACCCTCGTGCCATATTCCTGTGACTCCCACTGGCACACGTGCGTAGGCACCTCTGTGCGTCCCCGTGCAACAGGTACACCGATCGAGAAGCCCCGAGCCATACAACCCTCACGGGTTAGGGCGGACCGGTGTACATAGATCGTCTGTGACATTCCAGACGATCACTAGTAGCAACCCGCTCACTCTTTCCTGACCATAGCAGCGGTCCCTTACACCGCACAGTAGACCTTGACCGGCGGAAGCTGTCCATTTCCCATCTTGGCACGCTTCCCCGGGTCCCCCTCGTAACACATCAATATCCCAAATTTGGTGGAAAACTACTGTTTGGGTGCATGGCAGGGCTTGGAAAGAAAGGAGCACCATTTGATTTTGGAGCACAAAATTGTCTGGACTAGATAGTGGACACCATGTCACGTTTGCCGAGCCCCTAATGTGGCTAAACAGTGATAACTCTGCACCAGTGACCCATTTTAGAAACTACTTCCCCAAGGAATTTATACAGAGATGTGGTAAGCACCTTAAACTCGCAGGTGCATCACTGAAGTTTATTAACGTTTTATAATCTACACCGCTCAATGAATTGTGTAGCAGTGATCATATTGACACCACAAGTGTTTTACAGAATCTTATAATATTAGGCAGCAAATAAAATATAATTACATTTTTACTACTAAATTGTTTTAGCCCCAGATTTAAAATTTTCACATGGGGTAAAAATGCACCAAAATTTCTCATACAATTTCTGCTGAACATGGCAATACCCCCACATGTGGCTTCAGTACTGTTTAGCTATTTGGCGAGACTCGGAGGAAAGGAAGGTGTGCTATTTGACTTTTGGAGCACACTTTTTGCTATAGTAGTTTGCAGATTCCATATACAGAGTGCTTGAAAAGCAGAATCCCCCTTAAGTGTTCCCATTTTGGAAATTAAACCCCTTGGGAATTTATCTACGGGTGTAGTTATGATTTTGACTTCATGGATGTTTTCCAGAAACAAGCGGCAATGGATTTGCTGAATGATGATTGCAAATGTGCCATTGTAGTGCCCAGTACATTGTAGTGCCTTTACAATGTGCCTCGTTCATGCTGTTGGAGACCTGTACCCTATAAATTAAGCAAGCTTTCTTCACTACAGAAATGCAAAACATGTGGACACTAGATGTGGTTTAGGTGCACTGTGGGGCTCAGAAGAAAGTGGGGCATGTGTATTTGGAAGCACAGATTTTGTTGGACGTTTTTGTTTTTGGAGGGGGTGAGCCATAGTGCTGTTCCAAAGTTCTTGTGTTACCAGTAATCATAGCTATAATGCACCCTATGGTATGACATCACTACTGTAGTCAAAAGGACTAGACCAGCGGTGGGGAGCCGTGCTGCACCCTGGGAGTGCGAGTACCTGCTGATTTTATTTTATGAACCTTATGCAGTTTGGGGCCTTCTTTCTTAAAAAGTTCAAGATCATTACAGAGATAATACAATTGGTGTTTCTTTTTTATTACTTACTTACTACAAAAATTTAAAATTTGTTTTTGTTACCATATTACGACCCCCAAACTGTGGAGAAGCTTGTTTGTTTGTTTTCTTTTCCTCTGGGGTGAGCTGTAGCTTTAATTTTGATCTTTTTTTTATTCCATATTTTTGGCAGAGCTGAGGGGACAAAACAGCTTTTTTAGCATCTTAATATATTCTATTTTTACTACATTGACCATTGACAAAGATGGTCTACATGGATCCTTCAGTAGGCCCCCAGCTTTCTTGATAGTTCAACAGCACCTTGAGATTGTGTTGCAGGATGGGATTGATGGGGTAAGAGAGGGGGGCCAGCTTAAATTAATAGTAACTGTGGAAAAATGTGAAAAGTTATAAGGGTATAAGCTGTAAACCATAAATATTCATTGGTCTTCAGCCTGCTCTATCATGTGACTGTCACAATGACTATGGGATAGCGGGAAACTGGGGTTTCTAAGCTGTCCTTCAAACTAGGGGGCCATATGATATCCCTAAACTCAGGGGTACTCCTGATGGTAGAGAGGCCTGAGTTGCCTTTTTGGCTCTACTCCTGACCAGTCCTGATCTGATTTTTCCTCACCTTTCCCCAAAGAATGGACAGGACAGGATTGTGATGAAACCCACATATAAAGACAGACAAGGGAAAACTAAAACTCTCACACTCCACATACAGACAAAGGTAAAGACAATAAGAGATTCAGGAGGAAAAGCAAGAGCACTAAACAATAAGTATAACTTTCACCAGAAAGTCTGGGACACCACACCTTACAGACCAAAATAGACAAACTATAGCTGGCATAGGTAGAAGGATTCAACCAGCAATAGGAGGTGAGCAGATGTAATAGGCCTCCCCACAACATGTGATCAAAGGAGCAAGCAGCCCAGCAGAGATTAACTTTTGCTAGCCTGCCTATGAATCTGTACACAGCAGGTTGACGCCCGAGCCTGCCTGTGTGGATCCCAGGCACCACAGAAACCATCAGCTAGTGTCAAAATCTGCAATCTGTATAGAGCCCAATACCACCATGACAAGTCACCAAGGTATGAATTGCTTGGAAATCAAATGTTGGCAAGAGGTTAAGAGCAAGAGAGTATGGGGAATGGCTCATGTCAATAGAACTGTACAGGTACCTGAAAAATTACTGGATTGTGGTTTTCAGACAACTCATAGAAGTGTTAAAAAAAAATAGGTATTGTAATTTAATTTCATTGTATTTTAATTTGATATACTTTGTTTAGATATGTCTTGTAGTTTGTGAAATGTCATCTCACTTTGGGGAATGTTCTTGCTGAGATTTCTTCCATTGCTATTCTATAGAATGTGACTTTCACTTTGTAGTATCAAACATTTAAGATACCAATACCCCAATATGTCTCTAATCGCTTGTCGATTGATTGGAATTTATAATCTGCGTCTAATATTTTTTTCCTGGCTGGAAAATCTGTATTTTGTTAACAAAGCATATCGTGTTGGCCTTTTATATCAGCCATGCTTCAGGTTTGTGTGTTCATGTTGGCGTAGAAAAAACCTTATTCAATTTGCATATAAATATTTATGACATTTCATCCATTCAGGATATGTATATAAAGTATGTGGGCTTACTTTACAACTGCCTGTAGCCTTTTTCCTTACACTTGACTGCAATCATAAATATCCTGCACATTAAAAATCATGATCATCCACCAAATCATTTATTACTGTTCAGAGAAGACCTAAGTGATATGATCACAGGCTGATTGCCTGAATCACGGGCTCTAGAAGCGCTGGCCTTTTCAGCACACCAGGCAGAATTTCTAAATGCAGACTATTATGTGAGGCTTATATCACAGATATATTCATCAGGATTAGTTTCGTAAAGAAAAATAAACAATTTCTGGAGAAAAATGATGAAATTGTGTTTTCTATGAATACAGAGTTTTCCTGTATAAAATACGAGGGGAAGTCAACTATAATCTGCACTCTGACTGTAGAGTTTATTTTAATTAATTCTCAGAAAAGGCAAATACATAATTTTTCAACGTAATCTCCCTGCTTTTTAACTCACCTTGTCCATCTGTCAACAAATCTTTACATGCCCTTGTGACGCCCTGGCCAGCCAGGTAGTCACAGATAGGGCCCCGCACAACACCAGTCCCCTAACAAGGTGACAGCTGCCAAACACTAATACCCTAGTCACCCCCCTCAGTGCTGGATGGACACACCAGGGGGCAGAGCCAGGCGGTTGGCCACGCCCACCGAGGAGTTCAGAGAGCCTGAGGCGGGAAAAGTAGAGAGATCAGTTTGAGAGTTCAGTGGAGGAGGACAGGCCTGTAGCAGACTGACAGGTGCCAGGGTAGGAGCCCGGGCACCTTTGGCTAGGGGGAATATGGAGGCCTCTGCCTGCAGGAGCTGGGAAGACTGCTTGGTGGAACCGTGGTGGACTGGGACAGGGTAGTGGCCCGCCGGTACCGACCCGGGGAACCGACTTGGAAACCGGAGCACAAAGGGGGGTACTCAGACCCTGAAGCTAGGTCCAGAAGCTACTGGGGGCTGGCTAATTAACTTATTGCGGCCAGGACTATAGGTCCTGTCCCACCCAAAATCCCGACTGAAGACAATAGTCCAACGAGGGGGATAGAAAGCCACAAGCCACCGCCATGGCAGAGAGATCCCACGGGCCAACGTCTGCGGGCAAAGGGCTCTTCCGACATCCACAAGCCGGGGAGCGGACTCCTGACGTTGCAGGCGCAGGTAGTCCACCATCACACAAACAGGTGCAGGAGAAAGGCAGAGACCACCAACCGGGTGGGGGACCAGACTGCAGCCGGCTGCAGGCATCGACCACCATCACCTTGGTTTACCAGAGACTTGTGTGAGTTACTAATCGTGAGTACACCAGTGCCCTCTGGCCGCCCATCTCCCTGCACTGCCCAACTACTCCCCCAACGGGTCCCAGGGCCACCATCCCTACCCACGGAGGGGTTAACAACTTGCTGCGCAACATCTCCCCCAGGTGCCTCGTAACTGCAGCGGTGGTGTCCACCTTCACCACAACCCGTGGGTGGCATCACGAACTCAAACACGGCTCCGGCCGTACACCTACGTCCCCAAACCACCAATCCCTTTTAGATCAGAGTGACCGTGGAGCCCCGGGTCCGGAGACCCTTGAGCCACCCCCTGAAGGTCCGGTTCCAAGCGGCTCGGCTGCCGCCGAGCATGGGGCGGCACACCCTCATTAAAAATATTTTAGGCTGAACTGTGAGCCACGAACACACCACTGTTTCCACCTCTTTTTCAGGTTTGAATCCTTGTCTTCCTAGGGTTCTTTCAGCTGATTTGTCACATAATCCACTGACAATTGTCTATCCATCAAAATTGTTCTCCTCACCTGTTTGTGATAACCAGCGCAGCTAAAGAAGACAGTTGGGATTTTGTATTCTCAGGCTGGGGTGTTCCATGGTTATTGGGCCCTCCCCAGCCTAAAAATAGCAGTCCATAGCCACCCCACAATTGGCGCATCCCTTAGATGCATCAATTGTGGCTCTTTACCAGAATCATCCCGATTGCTCTTGTGCGGTGGCAATTGGGGTAATATGTGAGGTTGATGTCAGCTGTGATTTTTCAAAAATCACAGCTGCCATCAAGCCTTGAGTTGGTAATGGAGAGGTGTCTATGAGACCCACTCCATTACCAACCCTGTTAATTAAAAAGAAAAACAAAAACACAAAAATCCTTTATTTTAAATAAAAATACACACCCTCTTTTACCAATTTATTAACCCCCAAAACACTCCCGCAGGTTGAACGTAACCCACACGACATCCCATGATGATCCCAGCTCTGCTACATCCAGAAGCTGAACTGATTGGAAACGTGAATGATGCAGCTCCTGGGACACAGTGAGAGCAGTGAAGGACCCAGATTGTGGGACACAGCAACACAGAAGTCTGGCAATCCGGCAGCGGGGTTCAGTTGAGTTAACTGAGAGCAGTGGAGGAACCCCTGAGTGTAAACTCTGGTGACCTGACTACCGAATTTCCAGACTGTTTGATTGCAGAAGTGAGCAGCACATCAGAACCAACAGCTGTGACCTAAGGCGAACTCACTGACTTCACCACTCGTAGCTACAGCTCCGTTTGTGTGTCCCCACAACTGCAGTGTTTGGTTCTGTTTTCTAATATGACCACACACAGTGACCGCATATGTAGCAGAGCCGGGGGATCGTCATGGGACATCCTGTCTGTGGATTACATTGGACCTGCTGGGGTCTTTTGGGGGATAATAAATTGGAGAAAGAGGGTGTTTTTTTTATAAAGGATTTTTCTCAGTGTTTTGTGTTCATTTTTTTTTGCTTACACAATAAGTAGTGGGGGTCTCATAGAACCCTCCCCATTACTAACCTCCGGCTCAAGAACAGCTGTGATTTCTTTTTTTTTTTTACAAATCACAGGTATCATTAACCCTTTATATTACCGTGATTGCCACCGTTTTTTCAAATTATTTATTTAAATAATTAAAAATAAATACTGCATTGTGTCCCTCATAGTTTGATACACAGCCAAGATGAAGCACACATCAGGGGATTGCAGCCTTTAGCTGTCTGCTTTATCTGCACTGGGTATCAAAATACAGGGACCATGCGCAATTTTTTTTTCAATTATTTATTTATTTTTACACTATACTTCAGGGACCCAGACAGCTACTGTAAGAGCAACCAACCACACACACACCAACACAGAGAGTGGGCAGGGGAAGCAGGACTGCAACCAATCACAGGATGGGAAAGCAGTGAATATGCATGAGACCTAATGAGTGGACCCGAATGCAGTGTGACAGCCGTGCGGAGACTCAGGAAGTATATTGTCATGCTTTAATCCTCATTTTGCTTCCTTTTTTAAATTTTTATCTGGGTACCTGAACCCAAACAGTAACACTGACTTCCTTGCTAAGTCTGTGTTGGGGTCTGCGCATGGACCCCAGACTTTACAGTTCGGGTTCGCCCATTGCTAGTAATATACATTCCAGTCAGAAAAGGTTTACAGACAAAGTTACTACACTTTTGTACTCTTCTGGAAGACATTTACTTAGTTCTTGACTACGCACCAACCGCGACACCAAACGCCATTGCAGGACCTTAGGTATCCATGGTTATGATCACGACCAACTAACTAACTAGGACTATATGCATGGTCGTAACGATGGATACCTAAAGTCCTACAATGCTCTGAACATGAGGTAAGAGACATAGTGAATCAGAAGAACTATACTACATTTCTATATTTGTTGCTACTGTATTAACATGAGGTAAGGGACTTAGTGAATCAGAAGAACTATAATACATTCCTAACTGTAGGTATTTGCTATTATTATTATTATTATTATTATTATTATTATTACTACACCTACTACATATTGGGATAGGATATTAGAAATGGGAATACCCCTTTAATATACGAGTTATTTGGTGCATCTCCATAGACATGTTTGACTGGGTACTGGGTTCTAACATTGTGGCTTTTAGTTTTTTATTTTCAACATAGCCTCAAGTGATTGTTTTAATCCTGTTCTGCTTCTGTAGCCTATTGTATTTGTTCTGTGCCTTGTATTATATGAACACTTACGTCAGGACGAGATGTAAGAGATCTTCAAAGATTTGTTATTCCTTTGCTTAGGGATCATTATACCTCCATTAACTAATGATTGAGTTTGGATTATTTTTACAGTATTAGACATCTATGGGTTTCTGTTGTTTGCACATAGTTGCACGTTTCACATTTTTGATCAGTTGTTTGTAGCAGTGTCTACTTTAGGAACAGTTGATCTATTAGGATATTTATATTGAGTCATCTGAAGCACGAGTGGGGGCATCACATTGTTTTTCTACTTTAGGGTTCCATCCTCCGTGGTCAGGCAAGATCCTGTGATTGGGAGAAATAGGGACAGCCCTTTTGCTTATCATCCCCAGGCTACACTACATTATCATATCCACCCTGGTTAGGACAACCCTTTTGCTAGTGGTCTTATTGTTATTTGGACATTTACCATTACTTCTCTATTTACATCTTATTTCATGCTGCTACTGTATTGATTTCAGGGTCATGAGAATGTATAGACGTACCCCCTTCTTGGTAATTGTGTCTCCTTATACCTTATTTGTGCTCTATATTTGCTGTTTTTGTGGTATGCAACCTGCAATGGTTTTAGTAGCTATTTATTTCCATTGGTCTGTTCTCAAAATTTTCAATGCATATCCCCAAAAATAATCTGTTTTATTTGTTTTTTTGTTTGTGTCTTCTCCTCTGTTAATCAGGAGCATTTCTAGAAACTCTATCTATGGGGGAGTCGTGAGATATAGCCATCAGCTGAACATGCATTTGGTCTGCAGATATCTAACATATACAACCACCTTTAGGTCTCATCCACACACTGCATCTTTTACTGCGTTTTTGATGCAATTTTGGTGTATCTTTGTGGTCACAAAGATGCACCTAAATGCATATATTTCCTTCCTCCTGCAAAGTCTATGAGATTTCTATTTTACTGTTTGCACATAGCATCTTTTTTTGGCTGCGTGTTTGAAGATGCAGCCATGATGCAGCATGTCAATTTTTTTGCGTTTGGTCCCCGGGGAATTGATCCCTGGTATCTGGCCAGATGCTAGTCCCCATATAAAGTCTATGGCGACCAGAATCCAGCGCAAAGGGGTAGGAGCAAGTGCTTCATACTTACTGAGTCACTGGCTCAGCTTTCACACTGCTCTTGTGGCCGCTCATTCACGACTCGGGCCGCTCTTTACCTTCATTGAATATGCACTGCTGCCCCGCCCACGGGTGTCTGTGATTAGTTGCAGTCAGACACGCCCCCATGCTGAGTGACAGCGTGTCTGACGCTTCGAATGACAGACGCCAGTGGGCGGGTCTATATTGTACAGTAAAACAAATCAATAAAATAAAAAAATTGGCATAGGGTCCCCCATTTTATGATACCCTGCACAGCTAAAGCCACGGCTACAGGCTGCTTCCCCCAGCCATGCGTTTATCTTGGCCGAGTATCAAAATAGGAGGAACCACATGGAGGGGGTCTCATAGATGCCTCCCATTTTTAATCTATTGTTTAGTGGCAGCTGTGGGTGGCATTAACTCCTTATTACCCCGATTGCCACTGCACCAGGGCAACGGGAAGAGTCGGCTCCAGCACCAGATTTGGTGCATCTAATGGATGCGCAACCCCTGCAGCGGCTGCAAGCTGCTTTTGTTAGGCTGGAAAGGACCAAATAACCATGGCCCTTTCCACCCTAATAATATCAGCCCCCAGTTGTCTTCTGTACCATGGCTGGTTTTAGAAAAATGGGGGGGGATCTCACGTCATTTTTTTAAAAAATAAATCAAATAATTAAAAAAAAGCGTGGGATTCCCTCTATTTTTCATAACCAGCAAAGGTACAGCAGACAGTTGAGGGTTGCAGTTCACAGCTGCTACTGTTCCTGTGCTGGATATGAAAAATGGGGGGACCTCACGTCATTTTTTTTTACCAAAAAATAATTAAAAAAACAGCTGGCTATTCTAGCTAGCGCTCTATCTATCGAGCTATTCTGTTATTTCTATCTATTCTATATGTTTTTTCTTTATATCTATCTATCCTTTTACCTATTTTTTCTGCCTATTCTAGCTATCTGTCAATTATCCTATCCTATCATATTTTGTTTCTTCTTTAAAAAAACGCATTAAGAAAAACACAGCAAAAACATGGAAAGTTCATGTGTTCTTTTAAGCCTTTTTTGGACCACAAGCTGCGTTTCTGTGACCACAGGATAAAAAGATGCACTAAAATGCACTAAAATACAAGATGAACTCAAGATGCAGCGTGCGATGATCGTCAAGTTAATGCTCAAATATACCGTATTTTTCGCTTTATAAGATGCACTTTTGTTCCCCCAAATTTTGGGGGAAAGTAGGGGGTGCGTCTTATAAACCGAATATACAGATTATATACTGCAGGGTCCAGGGGAGGTGGAGGCCGCTCTGGAGCAGTGCTGGGGGGCCTGGTGGGGTTGGTAGAGGCTTGTGAAGCTGCAGGCGGCAGCCTTTGATCTCCTGCACCCGCTCATATAATATGCACAGCCGCTGTCCACCACCATGGTGCTGAAACTGCACCGCGGCGATGGGCTGGGGGAGCTGCGCATATTATCTGCCTGTGCTTACCTTGATCGCACATGCCCCTTCCCCCTGTGTTAGCTATGGCCCCCATGCTGCTGCCCATAGTAAAATAATAAACTCTTTACTCACCTCCTCCAGCGTGTCTGCCCGGTCTCCCTCCTGCTGCTGTGATCTTGCACGCAGAGATATCTCTCTCTGCTGTCCCGATCACATGACCGGCACTAGAACCAGGAAGTAGGAAGTGCAGGAGACACTGGAGGAGCTCAACCCCGAGGAGGGTGACACCAGACAGGACACTGCTGCAGAAGGTAAGGAGTTTATTTTACTAAAAGCAGCAGCAACATGGGGGCGATATCTAACAGTGGGCCTGTGTGCCTGCAAACAGTTGGCCTGTGTGCCTGCAAACAGTGGGCCTGTGGGCCTGCAAACAGTGGGCCTGTGGGCCTGCAAACAGTGGGCTTGTGCGCCTGCAAACAGTGGGCCTGCAAACAGTGGGCCTGTGGGCCTGCAAACAGTTGGCCTGTGGGCCTACAAACAGTGGGCCTGTGGGCATGGCCACAGTGGGCCTGTGGGCCTGCCACAGTGGGCCTGTGGGCCTTACTGGGGGACGTGTTCAATATAAGGTGGCCATATCCAGATTAAGGTGGCTAATTTTAGGATGAGGGGGCTATGAGGGACATATACCCTATATTATTTGTTAGACGAACACTGGCATTATAAGATGGACCCCATTTATTAAAAAATTCTCTATTCCTTCACCAAATTTGGGGGTGCGTCTTATAATCAGGTGCGTCTTATAAAGCGAAAAATACGGTATATCTATATAAATACCTTTCTTCAGTGCATAATTCTCTATCATTTGCTCTTTCTATGCCTTTTACGTTTGCGTCTTTGCTGTTTGACCACATTTTGATATGTTATTCCAAATCATGTAGAGTGTTTATATGGAGTCGATGGTTGTGTAAAATCTGCATCTGTATTCATTATTGGTGCGCTTCAAATCTCTCAGTTCTGATCTGTTGATGTATACGAGTAAAAGATCATTCTTTCTCCGGGTGTTTATGGCTGAAGTGCTGATTTCTATAACAGAATGACTATAAGGTACAATTATATAGATCGATAGTGGGAAAAGATTATCATATTATACCAAGGCAAAGCCCCTATAAGGGGAAACCTGGAAATCTGTAGTAAAATGTTCCTGATGCCTCAGACCTTTTTCAATTTTTTTAATTTGAAGTGTTCTGTTTTCACGACATTAAGATGATTTTATTTAGGTTGACATATCCAGTGCCTCTAGGATAATACCTTTAGGTCTGACTAGTTGAGTCCATCAGTGTTGATACATGTCTTATGCTGAGTGCCATTTCTTTCGAGGCATTATTCTACTTGAACATTTTCTGAGGTTTTTTTTATAGTACTACATGGCTTATAATGCTCATGGCACAGTAGACATTGGTTTGTTTTATAGTTTGGATAATTTATAACTTTTAATGTTAAGACTAACGCTTTAACCTCTACTATATTGAAAATGTTCTCTGTATGGGTCCGAAAATATGACATCAAAGACACAATTGCAGAAGATGTGTTCATGCTCTTTACCTCTTTAAAGTTGTGTTAAAAGCAAGACATCTAAGCAGACCAAATAAAGCTAAAGGGATCTGATCAGCACATGTTTACATAAAGAAGTAGTGGTATGGCTTTAAAGGTGCTTGTGCCCCAATAATAATACTTTTTTGTAGAAATCCGATGTGCATGTCAGAAGAAATCTTGCAAAGAAAACATACTTAAAGGGAATGTATCGTCAGAAAAAAATTCAATAACTGAAAAAATGTAAAGTAATAATATTTTAATGTTTTGTTTAAATATTATTTTTTTTTAATTGAGCAAAATATAAAAAAAAATTAAAAAGTTTGATATTTTCCACTGTTTCCACTGTTAAACACTAGGGGGAGCAGCTTCTGAAATCCTATAGAAATCCCACTGTATAAAAAGCTCACATTACAGCTGCAGTAAAGTGGGCGGAGTCTGCTCTCCTATCTGTGATGGCACGCCTCCCCCCTCCCAATCTGAGTGTTTACAACACATAACAGAAAATGACATGCAGGGACACAGTACAGAGCCATTTTGTTGGTGACCAGAAATGTCTAAAGTGTCACCAATGACAGCAAGAGTATCACCCAGGACAGGATTAGATACACGGCTCAGCAGACAGTATCACCCAGGACAGGATTAGATACACGGCTCATTAGACAGTATCACACAGGAGAGGATTAGATACAGATACATGGCTTAGCAGACAGTATCACACAGGAGAGGATTAGATACACAGCTCAGCAGACAGTATCACACAGGATAGGATTAGATACACAGCCGTGCAGACAGAATCACACAGGATAGGATTAGATACACAGCCGTGCAGACAGTATCACACAGAAGAGGATTAGATACACAGCCGTGCAGACAGTATCACACAGGATAGGATTAGATACACGGCTCAGCAGACAGTATCACACAGGATAGGAGTAGATACACAGCCGTGCAGACAGTATCACACAGGATACGATTAGATACACAGCCGTGCAGACAGTATCACACAGGAGAGGATTAGATACACAGCCGTGCAGACAGTATCACACAGGAGAGGATTAGATACACAGCCGTGCAGACAATATCACAAAATAGGATTAGATACATATCTCAGCAGACAGTATCACCCAGGACAAGATTAGATACACAGCTCAGCAGACAGTATCACACAGGATAGGATTAGATACACAGCCGTGCAGACAGTATCACACAGGATAGGATTAGATACACAGCCGTGCAGACAGTATCACACAAGAGAGGATTAGATACACAGCTGTGCAGACAGTATCACACAGGAGAGGATTAGATACACAGCTGTGCAGACAGTATCACACAGGAGAGGATTAGATACACAGCCGTGCAGACAGTATCACACAGGAGAGGATTAGATACACAGCCGTGCAGACAGTATCACACAGGAGAGGATTAGATACACAGCCATGCAGACAGTATCACACAGGAAAGGATTAGATACACGGCTTAGCAGACAGTATCACACAGGATAGGATTATCTACACAGCCGTGCAGACAGTATCACACAGGATAGGATTAGATACACAGTCGTGCAGACAGTATCACACAGGATAGGATTAGATACATGGCTCAGCAGGCAGTATCACACAGTAGAGGATTAGATACACAGCCATGCAGACAGTATGAAATAGGATAGGATTAGATACACAGCCGTGCAGACAGTATCTCACAGAATAGGATTAGATACACAGCTGTGCAGACAGCATCACACAGGAGAGGATTAGATACACAGCCGTGCAGACAGTATCAGTGGTAGCAGCGGCGGTACTCACATGCAGTGGCACACACACACACACACACAAACACAGCAGCGACGGGCAGAGCGGTGGCTGGGGAGAGCGGAGGGAGGGGGTGTCATCGGAGACGGTAAAAGGGGAGAGGAGGAGAGGGGAGGGGAGGCGGCCCGTACTCGCATATCCCGGCGGTTGACAGGGGTATAGTGGAGCAAACAGCATATGCTGTGAGCTCCACAATGATGGCGCTGATCTCCTCCCTCTGCTGTCATCTGGACAGCCCAGGGGGCGCGTCCAGGTCACAGCAGGCGCCTACTGTAACGTCAATGATGGGGTCGGATTCCGACCACTGTTCTCTATGAAGCAGGGGCTGCCATAAAGGAGTGAGTAACTGTCATTACACGCACAGCAAATCCAGCATGGCCCCCAGTGCCTCCAGTAAAATTAGAATTAAATAAAAACTAAATAAGCTGCGATTTTCATTTTGTATTAAAAATACTTGATTTCATAATCACTATTTTTAAGACAAAAATAAAAAAACGTGATACCTTCCCTTTAAATCAGCCTGCACTGCGGTTTGTGGGGGTTGGAAGAAGGTGTGTGTGGGGGTTTTTTTGGAGAGAGTGTGTGTGTGAGCAGTTGGGAGAGGGTGTGTGTGTTTACTTGGGAGAGGGTGTGTGTGTTTACTTGGGAGAGGGTGTGTGTATGAACACAGTTTGGATCGGGGGTGTGTGTGTGTGTGTGTGTGTGTGTGAACAGTTGGGAGAGGGTGTGTGTGTGAACAGTTGGGAGAGGGTGTGTGTGTGAACAGTTGGGAGAGGGTGTGTGTGTGAACAGTTGGGAGAGGGTGTGTGTGTGTGAACAGTTGGGAGAGGGTGTGTGTGTGAACAGTTGGGAGAGGGTGTGTGTGTGAACAGTTGGGAGAGGGTGTGTGTGTGAACAGTTGGGAGAGGGTGTGTGTGTGAACAGTTGGGAGAGGGTGTGTGTGTGTGAACAGTTGGGAGAGGGTGTGTGTGTGTGAACAGTTGGGAGAGGGTGGGTGTGTGTGTGAACAGTTGGGAGAGGGTGGGTGTGTGTGTGAACAGTTGGGAGAGGGTGGGTGTGTGTGTGAACAGTTGGGAGAGGGTGTGTGTATGTGAACAGTTGGGAGAGGGTGTGTGTATGAACACAGTTTGGATCGGGTGTGTGTGTGTGTGTGTGTGTGAACAGTTGGGAGAGGGTGTGTGTGTGAACAGTTGGGAGAGGGTGTGTGTGTGAACAGTTGGGAGGGGGTGTGTGTGTGAACAGTTGGGAGAGGGTGTGTGTGTGAACAGTTGGGAGAGGGTGTGTGTGTGAACAGTTGGGAGAGGGTGTGTGTGTGAACAGTTGGGAGAGGGTGTGTGTGTGAACAGTTGGGAGAGGGTGTGTGTGTGAACAGTTGGGAGAGGGTGTGTGTGTGTGAACAGTTGGGAGAGGGTGGGTGTGTGTGAACAGTTGGGAGAGGGTGGGTGTGTGTGTGAACAGTTGGGAGAGGGTGGGTGTGTGTGTGAACAGTTGGGAGAGGGTGTGTGTATGTGAACAGTTGGGAGAGGGTGTGTGTGTGTGAACAGTTGGGAGAGGGTGTGTGTGTGTGTGAACAGTTGGGAGAGGGTGTGTGTGTGAACAGTTGGGAGAGGGTGTGTGTGTGTGTGTGTGTGTGAACAGTTGGGAGAGGGTGTGTGTGTGTGAACAGTTGGGAGAGGGTGTGTGTGAACAGTTGGGAGAGGGTGTGTGTGTGTGTGAACAGTTGGGAGAGGGTGTGTGTGTGTGAACAGTTGGGAGAGGGTGTGTGTGTGTGTGTGTGTGAACAGTTGGGAGAGGGTGTGTGTGTGAACAGTTGGGAGAGGGTGTGTGTGAACAGTTGGGAGAGGGGGTGTGTGTGAACAGTTGGGAGAGGGGGTGTGTGTGAACAGTTGGGAGAGGGGGTGTGTGTGAACAGTTGGGAGAGGGGGGGTGTGTGTGTGTGTGTATAGTTGGGAGAGGGTGTGTGTGTGTATAGTTGGGAGAGGGTGTGTGTGTGTGTGTGAACAGTTGGGAGAGGGTGTGTGTGTGTGTGAACAGTTGGGAGAGGGTGTGTGTGTGAACCGTTGGGAGAGGGGGTGTGTGTGAACCGTTGGGAGAGGGGGTGTGTGTGAACAGTTGGGAGAGGGTGTGTGTGTGTGTATAGTTGGGAGAGGGTGTGTGTGTGTGTAGTTGGGAGAGGGTGTGTGTGTAGTTGGGAGAGGGTGTGTGTGTGTGAACAGTTGGGAGAGGGTGTGTGTGTGTGAACATTTGGGAGAGGGTGTGTGTGTGTGTGTGTGAACAGTTGGGAGAGGGTGTGTGTGTGTGTGAACAGTTGGGAGAGGGTGTGTGTGTGAACCGTTGGGAGAGGGGGAGTGTGTGAACCGTTGGGAGAGGGTGTGTGTGTGTGTATAGTTGGGAGAGGGTGTGTGTGTGTGTAGTTGGGAGAGGGTGTGTGTGTAGTTGGGAGAGGGTGTGTGTGTGTGAACAGTTGGGAGAGGGTGTGTGTGTGTGAACATTTGGGAGAGGGTGTGTGTGTGTGTGTGTGAACAGTTGGGAGAGGGTGTGTGTGTGAACAGTTGGAAGAGGGTGAGTGTGTGTGAACATTTCTTCAAAATGCACTGATACACATCCAGTGTGCTTCCAGTCTGATCAGTGTATGACTTTTACACTAGATTTCTCATGATGTGTACATTGAGAGTCTGTCCAGGAATAACCCTATTCCATATGTTAAAATGTGCTGATAGGTTTGCTTTAATTGTCAACTTTCATTGACTTTTGACCAGGCTGAAGCTTTTATTTCTTTTTATGCTATGGGTATTCATAAGTTACTGGAAACTTCATGTGCCTTAGGTATAATACTGTATGTGGAGCAGAACTTGTCTGCAGAGTTCTCCCAGTCAGAAGTGTAGCTTAGACGCAGTATTTAAATCAAGATTGAAGTGCATTGAGCGTACTAGGACTCCTTCTTCAGGATAGAAAACCGTGCTGATAGGCTCCTGTTAAATTCCAATTT